>NC_142936.1:93597025-93614525 GCF_046866305.1 Octopus bimaculoides | reverse complement strand
ATGTTTGGGTGTTTGCGAAAATATACGGCGGGCAGGTGAATATCTACAGCGGTGGATATCTATCTATTGGTTAGACACTTATCTCTCCACCCTAAACACGGAGGCAAGATTTATCTAATATTTATGTATTTTTACTACTGGCTGCATATTTTTTGACTTGTTGCGAACAATGTCTGCCAGTATCATGACGTAATTCCAAGCTCCCAGAAACAGTTGTCAGTCCTGTAATACCATACGTTCTCCCCTTGATTCCTTGTGTCTTTCTGCTCTGTGTCAACCTGCTTTGTTAATATATAAATATCTATTTATATTCATCGACGGAATATATTTTCAGTCTTTGTTTTCTCTCTATTCACATATATTTTTTTATATATGAAGCCCAGGTGGTTTCATTAGCAAATTTGAATCATCATTTCCACATTTGTTTATCTGAATTCCTCCTATGGCCAAGCTTTACCCCACGGTAAATATTTCAGTGTGTAAGTGCAAATCATTTGAACGGTGCTAAGGTGAAAGAATGTGTGTGGTGGACTCGAGTGAAAGGATTAGAGACAAACACTTACCTCTTTGGCCAATCGCTCATCAATTGTTTCAAGTATCACTTGAAAAGGAAGGTGAGAATAGAGAGGCAGGTTTTGTCTCGTGAATGTTTAAAAAAAGGTGGGTGAATGTAGCAAAGATGGTGCGTGTGAGCGACGAAAGAACTTTGAGCATGATCCTGTAAATCGAAAAAGAGACAGAGAGATGGAGCACTTTGCTCTCACGTGTTTATTCCCTCCCTGCTTGAGGCTACCGTGGTCTTTTCCATAGGCTTTTCTTTTCACGGATAAACCTAATCTTGCCTCTTACATTTTAAAAATTTCTTCTGTGATGCACGATCCCTTTTGATCGCCTTTTTTTTCCGACCCTTTTGATCGGAAAGTTTACTTTTTGTCTCTGTTTTCCCTTTTTCTTTTTCATTTTCGAAAAGAAAAGCTCTACATTTGTATTTGTCCCCTCTGTGTTCAGCCCTTTGTGGCCAATAAAGAAAGTTATATCTCCTTCCCTCTATCTATCTATCTATCTATCTATCTATCTACCTACCTACCTACCTATGTATGTATCTATCTACCTATCTCTGGAACTTCATTGACGACGGTGAACAGGTGTGGGTGCCGTTTGTGAGGCACGCCTTCCCGCAGCTCGTCTCACTCACCGAACTACAAACATGGATCAGGAAGAGACCGAAACTGGGCGATTGGCACCGCGAGTGTCGCCAAGCTCTACAACAGCCCTGCCGTCCGGGATCAAACTTGTGCAACTTCCAAACGACCAATGCGTTCTATAGAGGACTAGTGGAGGGGAGGTCTGACGACACTCTCGGGGCAAACCTGGGTGTCGACGAGAAATTCCTAACCCGCCTTTTCAAGACGACGTTCGGACCGGGGCCTATGGATAATTTCCAGAGAACCCTGGCTTGGCAATGCTATCGAGACGCACTACCAGTTCGAGAGAAGATCTACAGACACGGTTCGAAAACCACCGGACCGACCTGCCCGAGATGCGGTCAGAGCGACGAAACCGTTCTGCACGCACTCGTGCAGTGTCCAGATATTTCAGAGCTGTGGACCTTCGTCGAACGGCTGTTGTCGCGTGTGGGACGAGCCCACTTATCAGCCGAGTCTATCGTGAATATTGTTCCGCCACCTTCCTTTAAACGGGAAGGAAAAACGGTTTTTGTAACACTGATAGCTATGGCAAAAGAATGCGTGTGGTGGACGCGTTTGAAAGGTCTACAAACAAACACTTTCCTCTCTGGTCAGTCCCTCGTCAACTTTTTCAAGTACCACTTGAAAAGGAGGATGAGGATAGATAGGAAAGTGTTGTCGAATGAAAGTTTCAATAAAAAATGGGTAAATGTGGCAAGAATGGTAAGAATGAAAGACGACACCATTTTAAGCATAGACTTGTAACAAAAAGAGACAAAAAGAGAGAAGGTACTTACTTTCATGTACCTTTAAAAAAAAAAAGCCTGAGGTGACCGTGGTCTTTTCCGTAGGCTTTTCTCTCCACGGATAAACCTAATCCGTTCCCCGTTTTTTTACATCAACTGTGATACACGATCCCTATTGATCGACCCCCCCACCCACGTTTTTTTTCTTTCTTCCCGCGACCCCTTATGATCGAAATTACCCCCGCCCCCAAGAAAAGCTCTACTTTGTAATTTGTCCATTTTCTGTATTTAGCCCTGTGTGGCTATAATAAAAAGATATCTATCTATATCTATCTATCTATCTACCTATCTATCTATCTATCTATCTATATATCTATCTATCTATCTATCTACCTATCTACCTATCTATCAATCTATCTATTTATTCATCCAACAAGACATCCATCTATTTATCTATCTATCTCTTACTAATTCATTCTCTGGATTTCTTTCAGTATACATGTATGTATGTATTATATTAGTGTATATGAATATAATCTAAATTACATAGAACATTAAACAAATGAAGGTGAAAATAAAACGGCAATTGATAATAATAATAATGATGTATATATGAAATAAGTACCGGGTACAATATATCTGTCAATGAATATATAAAAATTATAACCCCCCAAAATAGTAATACACGCATGAATACGCAGTCACACGCGCACACAGAAAGCATGGGTAACACACATACAGTCAGTAAAATTCCTATTTGAGATGATATCAAAGGGAAATTTTCGTTGTAGGTTTCATAACAATCTGTGTGATAGATGTTAAATATGTCTTTAATAGTCACATCAACGATGAAACTCGTAATGCTGAGAGAGAGTCGTCAATAAACCGGTGTATATAGGTGCTTGCGTGGGTGTGCTCATGAGAGAGAGAGTTCCTTCCTCTGTGTGTGTGTGTGTGTGTGTGTGTGTGTGTGTGTGTATGTGTGTGTGTGTGTGTGTGTGTGCGCGCGCTTGTTCGAATCTGTGACATTCTCAGTATTCGAATGGGTGTATATACGTAGGTGCGATGTATAATCTGTTTGTAGTGCGAGTGTCCTCATGTTTATATTTGTGTATATAAATACACACCCACACACACACACACATGTATGTATATATACATATATATATATATATATATATATATATATATATATATATATATATATATATACATGTATATATATACATATATCTATATACATATATACAAATATATATATATGTATATATATATACATGTATCTATACATATATATATATATATATATATATATATATATATATATATATATATATATATATATATATATATATATATATATATATATACATATATGTACATATAGGTATATATGCATGTGTATATATATATATATATATATATATATGGGTATGTGGGTGTGTGCGTATTTGTGTATGTGTGTGTGTGTGACCGTTTGTATTATGATCGCTAAGCTGTAGCGTTGGCAATGTTAAGAACACTAATGATGAAAATGTCAGACACGCTGAACTCAGAAGCACACTCGATCTAGCGAAAGTGTTCTCTGCCGTAGCTTCTGAAGGATTTCCTTGGCATCAGATGACCATGCTTAAACAATCACATTTAATTTCTCTTCTCCATTCACCCTCTCTCCGTCCCACCGCTCTCCTTCTCTCTCTCTCTTTCTACTTATCTATATAGCTATGTATTTATCTATCTCCCTCTCTATGTACACACTCACATATAAGTATATATGTTTGTACGAGCTGTGTCAACATGCTCTCTGACAGATAGCATTTTCGGCAGTTATAATGGATTATGTATATGATGAATTATGAGACACACACACACACACACACACACACACACACACTCACACACACTCACACACACACACACACGCACGCACACACACACACACACACACACACGCACACACATACGAGGGCATGTTTCAAACTTCGGCATTAGAGAAAGAATGTTAATGCACAAACGTAGATAGCCTCAGCTTTCAAATAGACAACAGAATATGCTTTAACACACGACCTCACATAAAGAATCTTGCAAACCGAATCCAAAAACGAAATATATATATATATATATATATATATATATATATATATATATATATATATATATATATGTACATATATATGAAAGGAGGTTTCGAAAATGCAATTTTAAAGATGTTTATTCACTTGACCGGTTTCACTTTTTTAGATTGTCAAAATGTAAAGCTTTGTATGGGCTTTGTTGTGTTAAGTACTGGTTATCACAAAAGTATTAGAATACATATATACATTCATTGATAATAATAATAAAATGTTAAAAACAGTTTACAAGAAAGTATTTAAGAAGGTAATCATAACGGGACTCCAAAAAGCATTTTGAGTTCAATAAAAATCATGTTTGTTTGGTAGTATGCATATACACAGAAGGAGATACAAAATTCCACTCGCAAGCTTTTTGGTCACCTCATACCTATCAGAGAAGAGACTACTGCAACGTGCCACGTAGTGGCCTTAATGCATACTTCAAAATCGCGCCGATTTGTCTGTACGTATAAGTTTTATTTTCTAACCTCTTCATATCATAAACATGAAGTACATTTGTCATGAGAGTTGCTCCCTCTCCCTGCGCAGTGTAAGGAGTAATGCGTTAAGGAGTGTTGAGAGAGTTCAGACGAACTGTCTTAAGCAACGTCTTGATTTCGGTGCCTACGACACACTGTATAATATCGTTTGTTGCCCTGTAATTTGGTTAGTTTCGTTTTTAATCGTAATATTATGTTGTTACACGTGCATTGGCCATGGATAGAAGACTGTATCAATGATGATAAGAGACAACCCTCGACCTTTCACTTGATAGTTTGATGATTTATCTTGTTGGTCATAAGCCGCCTTTGTCACTTATATAATTGACAATTGTACGTATTAAGTCGCAATGCTAATTTAGATTCCATGTCATGAATTAGTCACTCTCTTTCAAGAATGCAATGTCAAAGATTAATAAAGTAGCAAAACCTTTCAGTTTGAACTCTTCAATGTTATTCTAAACATCGAAGTAGGATCCAAATCTCTGGCTTTTCGTCATCATTGGAATCAATTCTTGAGAATCAAATGTATGCTAATGTTGATAAGATATAATATCACGAATTATGTAAAATATTTGAAGGTAATGGAATTTTAATTAAGTTTATGGTTTATAATGTAATATAGCATGATGGAATGGATGAAATAAATGTTTCTCTTACTTGAGAATTTGTAAGAGTCTAACCAATGTAAAATGAAATTTGCAATTAACAAGTTTTCATAAACGCACTAATTAAACGTGACGGAATCGATGTCAAATACTAGACTTAACATTCATACAAGTGCTGTTGTTACTGCTGCTGCTAATACAACTGCTACTAATGCTGCTGCTGCTGCTGCTGCTGATGATGATGATGATGATGATGATAATAATGTTAATATTAATAATAATAATATGCCCTGATGCAGTACCAGGCGGTGGATTTCATGGCTTTTCATCTTAACTGACTGGAAGTGTTATTGTGTACATTGTTTTGTCTTGATATAAAAGATGGGCTACAGCAAATTTTCTGCTCAATACCACAGATATGCTTGTCAGTTGTTTGACCATAACCAGTTGAGCATGTCCCTTGGTGGCTGACGATATGTGCATCTCGAATCACAAGCAGAAGTAGTTGGAGAGCATCATCTCATAGCAATGTGTTGACAGGAATTCTTCGTTGGTTGAATAATTCAGCACTGGAAACGAAGGTGTTTCGTTCAACATCCTTAAACGACCCTTATACAGAGACCTTTTCAGGGAAAGGGATGGGCTACTTGACCTGCAATAAATTCTAACTGGGATCCACCGGCAAGGCCATGCGCTCTATATCTTCATATGAGTTCACCATGTCGCGCACATATGGTGGTAATGCATGTGCCTGGTATACCCTTATCAGACGGGTGGTCACGATGGATATACTGGGCTTCATATATTTTACCCCAGTGTCACTTTGATGACTCAATGATGATGATGATAATTACAACAACAACAACAACAACAATAATAATAATAATAATAATAATAATAATAATAACAATAATGTATGTTTATTGATTGACATAAGCATACCCTGTGACCATAATATCTCGGCAAAATAATTTGATCAGCTCAAAAAATATAAAGATTTGTTAAACGAAATCGAAAAGATGTGGCATCTCAAGACGGCTACAATACCAATGATTGTAAGAACAGTTGGAATGATAAAAGAAGGAACTGAAAATTATTTAATAATGATCCCTGACTTGCCCTCCATGCAGGAAGTGCAAAAGATTGTCTGAACTGTACGTCAAGTGTATTGAGAAGAGCATGGTCGCTGTGAATTTTCTTTCTTTTCCCGCTTTATTTATTTATTCTTTTACAATTTTACTCTTTTACTTGTTTCAGTTATTTAACTGCGGCCAATATGAAGCACCATCTTTAGTCGAATAAATCGACCCCAGGACTTATTCTTTGTCAGCCTAGTACTTATTCTGTCGTTCTCTTTTTGTCCAACCGCTATATATATATATATATATATATATATATATATATATATATATATATATATATATATATATATATATATATATATATATATATATAGATAGATAGATAGATAGATAGATAGATAGATAGATAGATAGATAGATTGATATAGATATAGATATAGATATATAGACATATACACGTACATAAATATATACGTTTGTACAGGGAATATACCTAATCAATGTTGTGTATCTTAACGTTCGTTTTACTGCTAGCCATGTTTGGAATATGTATGTAAGCATAGCGAATCACATAAATATATACATATTATATATACATACATACCCACATATATACATACGCTTGTATACGTACATGCATATTTGTGTGTGTGTGTGCGTATGTGTTCATGAGTGAATTTCCATGAGTGGGTCATCAGGAGCGCCTGGTCCCCATTCTCCCCTAGACCAACCATCCTACCATAATATCAGACCTCATAAATAAAACTGAGTCGTAGAATCGTTGTTTTTTTCTCAGGCCTTTTTTAATTCTTAGCGTTCCCTTTGATAAAAGATTATCACCAAAACGTTAAATTCTCTTCTCTGTTTCTTTCATGTGCCCATTGATCTTCATCGCACAGTTCACTTCTTTGATGCTTGCTTTCATTATTTATTTTACTACGCTGCTTCAGCCACGTGCTTTCGCTTGTCTGACTCGCTTTAATATTTCCTTGTTTGTCTCTACCTTGCCTCGTAATAACTCGCGTTATTTATGTGTGATTATATCTATATATCACAGTGTGTATATGTACATATATGTATATAAATATATGTGTGTATATATATGTGTATATATATATATATATATATATGTATATATATGTAGATATGTGTGTATGTATGCACATATATAGGTGGAGGTGCAATGGCCCAGTGGTTAGGACAGCAGACTTGCGGTCATAGGATCGCGGTTTCGATTCCCAGACCGGGCATTGTGAATGTTTATTGAGCGAAAACACCTAAAAGCTCCACGAGGCTCCGGCAGGGGATGGTGTCGAACCTTGCTGTACTCTTCCACCACAACTTTCTCTCACTCTTACTTCCTGTTTCTTTTGTGCCTGTAATTCAAAGAGTCAGCCTTGTCACACTGTGTCACGCTGAATATCCCCGAGAACTACGTTAAGGGTACACGCGTCTGTGGAGTGCTCAGTCACTTGCACGTTAATTTCACGAGCAGGCTGTTCCGTTGATCAACTGGAACCCTCGACGTCGTAAGCGATGGAGTGCCAACGACAATGCACATCATCATCATCATCATCAACATCATCATTATCATCAACGTCATCATTATCATCATCATCATTATTCCTGACGCGGTAGGGCGTAAGTGCTACTTAGAGCAAGTTTCCGAAATGTATAGAATTGATTCCACGGTCCGGATACGCTGCACTAACTGAAATTAGGCGAGTGACTTTCGTCTAAATAAAGTCTAGCAATAGGTTCACTTATATCGATAACCTATGGTGTCAACAGAATCACTTTCTTAAACATACATAAGATTGTTAGATGTAGATTCAAACGAAATAAGATATTTAGACAAGTATCTGATTATAGTAGAAGCTGATCAATGTGGTTTCCATACATAGAAAGTCTACAGAGATTTAGTGAGCATCACTCGGCGTAGAATAATTTTCAATTTCTATGCAGGTAGTGACGGAATCTGATACTTTCCATTGCCAAATATATCGGTGATCGATGTGGTTTTCATCGTGTTTTTTTCTCCAGAAGGAGAAGGGAAAGAAATCATTGAAGAACATTGAAGCTTTACTTTTAATGTTTACTGGATGATTCAGGGGTTGGGTGGGGTGGGGTCGTTGATGAGTAGAGGGTGCAGTCAGGATGGTAATGGTTTCGTAAATATTACGAGAAATAGATTGTCTACAATTACATCTTCATTTCAGCCTGAAGCAATTTGGGAGAATCGCTATATTATCGTCATCCCCGGAAAACTACTGTCCTGAGCCTCAGGAGTCACGGAACTGGTTGCCCGGATTCTAAGCCATATAAGTGACAGAGATCACAACATTAGCCTCCGAACGCGACACCCGTCGGTAGCAGAGTTACTCATTTAGAGCCCGGTGGACTGGAATCACATCAAATGAAGTTTTTTTCTTCAAGCACTCAATACACCGCACGGTCTCTGAGAATCGAAACCATGATCTTACGATCGTGAGTGCAACAGTTTTACCACTAGGCCACTTGCCTTCACTGAATCGTTACATCATCACAAACCCCTGGACACAATTGTTGTCCGAGTCGCAGAATTGATAAGATTGATTACAGTAATGCGACTTATTACTTGGATTCTATGGCGTATGAGTGAGTGAGATCACAACATACATTCAGACAAAATACTTCGCGCTATTTATTCAGGATGGTTGCGTTTTGAGTTCAAATCATATCGAGATCAATTTTGGCCTTTTATCTTTTCGGCGTCAATAATTTACTTCACTGATACGATAGATCGGCGAAAACATGAGAACATCAGTCGAGATATTCGTGGTGTTAATCCTGGTTCCTTGCTGTCTAAGTTAAAATATTGCTCTAGCAAACTTCGTGGGTAGATTTAATTCGCTTCTCTGTTTTGCGCCACCGCCTAGTTGTATACGGAATTTGGAAAGTGTCCAAACATTTTCTAAACTACGGACTCGGTTTCCCCTTTGATGAAATCTTATTTCCTTTTAATCCACCAGTCTGAGAATGCCTTTCACGGATCGGAAACACAACCACACTCAGCTGAAAATATGCTCCGATTAATTGCTGTTTATTTGGGACAAAATATACTGTAACAGATAGAAGCTGGTAATAATACCATCTAGGCAAAGAGTGTAACGATTGTTCTTGGGACAATGCTATGATTGCGGTACATGTAACTGCTCTTCATAACTCTGCCGGAAGCAGTTTAAATAGTAGACACAATTCCAGGGTTTATATTTATTGATTTTGGTGCCGAAAATAGATGGAAAGACATAAACTTGTCTGTTTCCAAGTATATTTATTCTTTCAGCTCTTGTAATACACTATAACAGTAATATTTTCTGCTATAGATTTGAAATTTGTGGAGCCCCCATCAATTGCCGAACCACCTAGTTACGGGGATGTAAACATAACAATACTAATTGTCAAGCGTTAGTGGGAAACACACACAGCACAAAGACACTCAAGCACATACCATAATCACACACAGATGCATTATATATATATATATATATATATATATATATATATATATATATATATATATATATATATATATATATATATATATATATATTTGTAGATAGATAAATCTACGATGGAATTTTATCACTTTCCGTCCACCAAATCTACTCACAAGGCTTTGATCCACCCGAGGCTATTGTAGAAAGCATTTGCCCAAGCTGCCACTTAATCAAATTGAACCCGGAACCATGTAGTTGGGAATCAAACTTCTTACCACGTGGCATCATTTGATTTTTGCACTGGATCTTATTAATTCCGCAACTAATTGATCACTGTTCTAATTGAATTACATAAAAGAAATATTGTCGTTACAATTGCGTGGTATTTATTATCATAATTATTAAATTTCTCTAAATTAATTTTAAATTCCGTTCCCTTGTTAATTCAATTAGTTCAGCATTCTCTGTAAAAATGTTTAGGCGTGAGTTTGTGGTCTTCATGCTTCAATATTATTATGCACTACCAATTCTATATTATGTTCCCTCTCTCTCTCTCTCCTTCTCTCCCTCTCTCTCTCCCACTCTCTTTCGCATTACCTCTCCCTGTCTTTCTCTTTGTTAGAAAGCAAATATTATTCGAGGCTGATGAGTGTTGCATCGAATGGAAGTGTGTGACTGTACTTCATAAAAGATAATGGTGTACCACAAAAACTATCCGAAACAGATTTTGCCCCATAACTACAGTTTTATGTTAAGCTGAAGCACAGTGTTCTCAGCTGAAGAGAAGCATTAATCACAAGAAATCACAATACTGCTCCCTGGTTCGGAGTATCTTTGTGATAGAGTACGGGAAAAAAAAACGAATATTTATCATAGAGGTGATAAGTAACGCAAATGGTCAGCTATGATCTGCATCGAAATGTAAGTCCTGATGCACTTTGAGATTAGCAGGTTTATCTTGAATTTGCACTTCATTGTGATAACAAGACAAAATCAATCTGAGATGTGCTGAACAGAAATCCCAGTCGCCATATGTGTGAGAGTGAGGACTAGATAAGCGTGTCTACGCAGAAGTGACAGAAATGAAGAGAAAAGAGGACAGCCATTAAACATCAGACGATTCTCTTCTTTGTTTCGTTGCTTGTGATCTTTATAACAATGGAGGCAAGGCGAAGTTATATTTGACAAAATTATACGGAAACTGTTCACAGCTTTCTCCTTCAGGCAATCGATCTCTAACTATTGCTTCTATGTCACATACAAGATATAAATGCACAGATGAGTGTCTGTTTGCATGTGTGTGTGTGTGTGTTATGCGTGTGTATGGAGTCTGCGCGCGTTTGCGTGTGCATGTCTCTGTGTATTTAATCTTAGAGAACAACATTTCTTACAGGGATTGGGGGCTGCTCCACTGCAGGGCCACCTCCAGGCAATGGTTGCTCCTCATTTTCAGGTGAGTGGACTGCGACAACGTGAAATGAAGCTTTACGATCGAGAAACCACTGCGCGCCGCTCTAGTTCAGATTTGATCCTTTAACCACAGGATCCAAAGACCAACCACTGCAACAACACTCAGCAGATATCTAAGATCTCAAGCACACATGCATATATGAACTGTATATACAGATACACATTCATATATATATATATATATTAAAAGAAATAGAGAAATACGATTGATATATTATAAATTTATTAAAATCAAAATATAATAAGTTATAATATGATAGAATATAATATAACAAATAGTAAAAACAAATATATATCCTACAATTTGATTCCATTCATATTCACTTGTGAATACAAAAAAAATTGATATTTGTGTATATGAATCTCGTCAGGGTAATATTTGCCTAAGAAATAGACAAAAATTTCATCCAAGCTCTGCTAAATCATCAAATAGACTCTTATATTATATCTTTTTTATATTATAATTATATTATATGATAATGTTAATAAATTTATGTGTCAGTTGTATTTCTCTATTTACTTTAATATTTATAGGCGTAGGAGTGGCTGTGTGGTAAGTAGCTTGCTCACGAACCACATGGTTCCGGGTTCAGTCCTACTGCATGACACCTTGGGCAAATGTCTTCTACTATAGTATCGGGCCGACCAAAGACTTTTGAGAGGATTCAGTAGACGGAAACTGAAAGAAGCCCGTTGTATATATGTATGTATGTATGTATATGTGTGTACATGCTTGTGTGTGTCTGTGTTTGTCCCCCCCCCCAACATCCCTTGACAATTGATCGGATCAACTGGAACAAACATCGTCGCAACCGATGGAGTACCAGTGTGTGTATGTGTGTAGGTGTGAGTATGCGTGCATGTATGTGTGTATGTTTATGTGTGTGTGCGTGTGCGTTTGTCCGTATGTGTGTACATGAGTATGCGCGTGTATATGTATGTGAATGTGTGCGTGTGTGCTTGCGTATGTGTGAGTGCATGTGTGCGTGCGTGTGTGCATGTTTGTGCCCCTGTGTGTGTGTGCGTGAGTGTATGCGTAAGTGAGTGAGTGCATGTGTGCGTGTGTGTATGATGTGTATGTCCGCCCGCGCGCTTGTGTGTCCGTGTGTGTCTGTGCTAACGCGCGCAATGGCGTGAATAAGTCTTCTTTAATGTCGTTTGAGTGGAACACTGAATTAATCTGGTGGTGATTTCATCTGCTCTCCGTTAGTTTATTTAGACTGATCATCGATCAATAAGTTCATGTACAAACATTACGTATAAACTACCACTTTAATGATAAATTAATTAATTCCTCAGATACCCTTCAAAACATTGTAAGTGATGTTACAAGATTAACGTAATCTCGTGTTAGTAACTCCCGTCATATACTTAAATTATTACTATACCAGAAAATTGGCAATATTACTTTAGCCAGGAGGGAAATATCTTATAATATTTTGGTAAGCGAAGGCGACAAGATGGCAGAAATGTTGGAGGCATTTCATATCTCTTTAAGTTCTGAGTTCAAATTCCACCGCGGCCGATTTTGCCTTTCATTCATTCAGGGTCGACAAAATAAGTCCCCGTTGAACTCTAGGGTCGATGTTATCGACTCACCCCTCCACCAAAATTACCGGCTTTGTGCTGAAATTTGAAATATTTAGATAAATAGTTTTGCTAAGTTTTAAATCCTGATGTCTTTATAAATTTTGAAATCCGTTCGGTATGCTTTCAATTTATCCATGCCCAAGAAAATAAGATCAATGATACCGTTTAAAAAAAACTCTCCAGATTTATTGTCTTGGGCTCAACTTTCTGTCTATTCTCTCTTTTGTTTGCTCCAGTCATTATAGTGCGGCCTTGCTGGAGCACCAACATGGATGGAGTAGTCGAACAAACCAAGCCCAAGGCTTTATGTGACCAGTACTTCCTCTATCGGTGCCTATGCCGAACTACGAGAAATCAATACCGACCGTAAACGGGAGTAGTGGGACCGAAACTGTATAAACACAAAAACAAAAAAAAACACAGAATCATATACACATGTGTATATATAGATATATATTTTTTTTATTTATACGCATTTTAAAGCCTAGCCAGGTTCATGGGCCAGTTTCCCGGTTTCTATGGCGTATGTGTCCCCCCCCCACCGCCAGCTGGACGGGATGCTAGTCCATCGCAGATTTACTCAAGAAACAGGAAGAACGAGTGACAGAAAGTTGGGGCGAAAGAGTACAACAGGGGTCACCACCACCTCCTGCCAGAGCCTCGTGGAGCTTTAGGTGTTTTCGCTCAATAAACACACACAACGCCCGGTCTGGGAATCGAAACCGTGATAGTCCGACCGCGAGTGCACTGCCCTAACCACTGGGTGATTGCCCCGCCACTATATATATATATATATATATATATATATATATATATATATATATATATATATATATATATATATATATATATATATATATATATATATATATATATATATATATATATATATATATATATATATATATATATATATATATATATATATATATATATATATATATATATATATATATATATATATATATATATATATATATATATATATATATATATATATATATATATATATATATATATATAGTGGGATGTTTCTATGTGGCCTGCTTGTTTGTTGCACCTTGTTTACCATTTTGTCCTTGTTCTTTTGCCACGTCATGTACCCAGTTATGTATCTATATGTACATGTAGATGAACGTATATACATACATGTACATATATATGCATATACTCATATATTGTTTATATATATATATATATATATATATATATATATATATATATATATATATATATACATATGTGTGTGCGGTGTATGTATGTATGTATTTGTGTGTGTATGTGTGTGTGTGTTTGTGTTTGTCCTCCCACCATCGCTTGTCAACCGATACTAGTGTACTTATATCCCCGTGATGTTGTGGTTCGGCAAACGAATCCGATAGAATAAGTACGAGATTTCGCGAAACAAAATCAGATAATGGAGTTGATTTATTCTTCCTAAAATTCTCCAAGGTGGTGCCCCAGCATCACCGCAGTCTAATGACTGAAACAAAGAAACGAAACAAAGTCAAATGATAAAGTAGATATTGTGGATTAATGTTTTATGACTCAGCGTTGAAGGATTAAGGAAGCTTTATCATTTGCGTAGCTATTTCTCGGAAGAGAGGTGCTGTTTGTAAGGATGCCAACTTTTTGCCAACGACGATATAAACAGTCCGCCAATAGTTATCCTTTCTCTGCGTGTATTATTTATAAATATGACTAAGAGAATCTTTACGTCCAGGAGGAAGGTAATTCAGGAATATATAAGTAGAAAGGGATGAAAAAGATGAAAGAGAAAAAGGATGGAGGCCGAGAAGGATGTGGAGACGGAGACGAAAAGAAAATTTCGGAAATATATAAACAGGAAGATGTTGAAGAGAAAGGTATTAAGATATGGGTTTTTTGTTTACTTTTCGTTTTTTTTTTCTTGTTTTTTTTTTCTGTAACCACATTTCATTTCGAACAGATTTCTTATCGTGGAAAATAATTTGTCGATCAACTGTCACCAGACTAATTTTTTTGCATTTGTGTGTGTATGCGTGTGTATGTGTGTATTTTTGTGTGTATATATATATATATATATATATATATATATATATATATGAGTGTGTGTGTGTGCGTGTGTGTGTCTGCATGTGTGTGTGTGTGTGTGTGTATAAACACGTGTGAGTTGTTGGCGATTTTCTTCCTCTGTCTTCCATTCTATTGGACTTTCCACTGTTTCCGAAGAAGAGCGTCTGCTCGAAACGTTAATCCATCTTTCTTTCCTTTCCTGAGCGTCTGCTAATACCTTACATATATCACATCCTCACGTTGTTGCTTTTTTGTGTTTCCTCTTTTGGGAATTTACTAAATATATATATATATATATATATATATATATATATATATATATATATATATATATATATATATAGGTATGTATGTATGTACATATATATACATATATATATGTGTGTGTGTGTGTGTGTGTGTGTGTGTGTGTGTGTGTGTGTGTGTGTGTAGGTATGTATGTATTATGTATATATGTTTATATGTGCTCATATGTATGCACGTGTAAGGAGCGGATATAATCTGAAGTCGTAAGAATTCTCAAAATTAACTCACCATTTACCAAAAGGTAAGACTGTGTTTTCTACCCCAATGAACATCATCAGACAGCAGTTGTTTCCCCTTCTATCCAACTGAAGCACTTAGATATTCAGACAGTAGAGTAGAACAGAAGTTTGTCTTCTGGCTCAATCTCAACTAGAATAGTAAAGCTGGATGAAATGTTGCTAAGAATTTTCTCTGGCGCGTGTGAAGATTCTGCGAAATCGCCGTCTTAATTAATATTTTGATACACTAATAATCAGTGAGTGGACGAAATACCAATCATATAAGCTATTACGCTCATGTGTGCTTATATATATATATATATACATGAATAGATAAACGTATTGATGACAGGTAACGGACACACACAGACACAGACACACACAGACACAGACACACACATACACAAACACGCGGACACAAATAGAAGTTTATAAATGAATGTATACACATTTAAACATACATATATATATATATATATATATATATATATATATATATATATATATATATATATATATATATATCTGTATATATATATATATATATATATATATGTGTAAGCAAATGTATACATGCATATATATGTATACATATACAGTCATATGTATAAATATGTAATATATATATACATATATTTATATACATATATATATAGAGAGAGATAGAGAGAGAGATGTCGATATGTAGAAAATTAGACAGGTAATATATATATACATACATATATATATATATATATATATATATATATATATATATATATATATATATATATATATATATATATATATATATATATATATACATATATATATATATATATATATATATATATATATATATATAGAGAGAGAGAGAGAGAGAGAGAGAGAGAGAGAGAGAGAAGGAGGGAGATATAAAGATAGAGATAAGAATATATATGCATATATAGACAGATAGAGAATAGGTACGTAGAGAGGCTGAAAGATAGATAGATAGATAAAGAGAGAGGGAGGGACAGAGAGAGACTGAGAAAGAGGTAAACAAAACATACTTACATACATACATACATACATACATACAAACAGACAGATAAATAGATAGATGGGTAGATGGGTAGATAGATAGATAGATAGATAGATAGATAGATAGATAGATAGATAGATAGATAGATAGATAGATAGATAGATGCGTGCATATAACCTGATATATTCCAACAAATGCATTGAACAAATTTTCTTCCACAATTATGCACATATATAGTATCTCACGTTAAATATACATTCTGCACAATAATTATTTGTTTGTTTAGCGTTAATTTATATTTGCGCAGTGTAATTTCTACCAATAATATAAATATTTTGCCAATCTTCTAACGCAATCCATCAGAATATTTCTGACGTGTTAGTAAATTGTCAACTATATTAAAGTAGTCTGGAAACTTAAAGTGTATTAGAACTTCAATAACTAAGTGCTTATTTTAATTTTGAACAAATACTTCACATTTACTAAAACAAAACTGAACAGCAAATGTAAAAATAAGTAAACATTAAATGTAATTCAAGTGGAGAAGAATATTGAATAAGTAAAAGAAATGTGCATCTTATGTATTGATTAATTTTCAATGAATAAGAATAGCTGCAGAATATTTAGTGTCAGTGGGTAGAAATGAAATAGAAAATGAAAAGAAAATATATAATCATTTATATTTTTAGACTGTTTGTGCAAAGCCTCTTGATAATTTTTCCCCAGAGAGCATGGCTTGAGAAAATTTTGAAAATTTATTAATACAAAACCATGTGTGTTTGACATATTGCCAAGGAAGGCCGGGTCACTAATAGTAGAAGAAATATTTGTGCTGGCAATTTTAGATCAGTGAAAATATATACCTTAGTACAAATACACACCTATATACACGGTGACAGCATGCGTATACTATAAATAACAATAAGCTAATGCTAACATATTGTTAACATTTCTATTCAGGAAATGATTAATCGATCTCTGATGAAATGCAAATAAAAACTGAAACTGGTCAGAGTAAACGTTTTGTGTCCACCAAGAAAGAAAGAAAGAAAATAATCTTAGCTTTATCCACAGGGTCCACTTTACAGACTGAATCTAAAATATGCATTTGTTAAAAATAAACACTTTTAGTTTACGATACT
>NC_142936.1:93589525-93594525 GCF_046866305.1 Octopus bimaculoides | reverse complement strand
TAGCAGTCAAAACCTGACTCTAAAATCACATCATGTATTCACTACAACACAAGGTGAAAATGAAATGAATGAATAAATAAACTAGTAAAAATTGGATAATCCCAGACCCTGGGTTTCTGTCTCCGCATAAAAGAAAACTTTGGCTTCGTCAATGAAATATACCAAGAATTGTACATAATTACATATACAAACACACAAACATACGAATAGTTACGTATACGCACGCGTATATACATATATATGCACGTATATACACGACCAGTTCAGTTATGCGTCTAAACACCATGTGCTATATGGTCAAAATACTACCACAAGGTGAATATATATAAATTTCTATATAAACAAGAAATTATTCTTTCCATGCTGCCTTTGATTTGATATATATACAGCTGAAGTTTAGAAAACAAAAACAAATGAAAAAGGCGAAGACGGGTGTATAAACAACAAACAAATGTATTAGTTTAACGTTCGGGAAGTGAGAAAGCCTTTTACGTTTCGAGCCCACGCTCTTCGAGAGAAAGGAATATAGAAATAAACAGGGAGAGAAAAAAAATGGAGGGTCTACTGGCTAGCGATAGAAACGACAATAGGAAAAAGCAGAAAGTCCAAAAAATGGTTTAGAAAATTTCAAAAGGTTCAAACGTCGTGGTGTATTGGAGTGATTTCTCATCAACGGAAGAGTCCAGTTTAATCCATGTGAAAACCAGGTGAAAAGTCCGAGGTGTAAGAGTCTGAAGTGAAGGAGAGTAAATAATCCAGGTAAAATAGTCCGAAGTATAGAAGGTGTAGTAAATCGAAATATATGAGGTAGAGAAAGGATGAAACTGGTGCGACCACGTGAGCGTGAAATATATTGTTGGAATTTACAAAAGAAAAAAAAACAAAACAAAAGACCAAGACGGGTGTGTAAATAACAAAAGGATGTATTAGTTTAACGCTCGGGAAGTGAGAAAGTCTTTTACGTTTCGAGCCTACGCTCTTCAACAGACACTTGCGATGAAGGATTAGCACCCGAAACGCCAAGATTCTTTCCCTTCTCTGAAGCGTTCCATTAATACAAATTTTGGCACAAGGGAAGGAATTTCATGGGAGTTGGGAGTGGTTTAAGTTGCTTCCATAGACCACAGTGCCCGACTGACACCTATTTTCTCGACCCCGAGGGGATGAAAGACAAACTCGACCGGGCGGTAGTTGAACACAGGAGGTGAAGTCGGTAGAAACGGTGCTAATAAATTTGTATCACATGATAACGAACCTGCCAGCTTACCGGCTTATTTACGTCTGAAATATCGCTGTCATTCTTCTCCTCGACATATATCATTCAATCCAACCCATCTTTTATACTTTAAGACTATTACTGCATATTTAAATAATATATTACTTCGCTAATACTGTCTAAAATACTTTACCGCATCTCACTTATACTCTTTACTTATTTTCTATTGAATTCTGTACGGAACCTGTCAGCAGAAACTGAGATTTAATTCAAAATGAATCATTCATATTCATAGTAATATCCGTTAATTTTAGTTTTCTTTGAAGAGGAAGGATATTCAATAGGACTGGGGCTTCGAAGATGAGGATATTTTCTTTCTTTTTTTTTTTTTGCTGATATTTAGTAATGTGCTATGGTGTGTGAATTACGTGAATTATGATCTGTAAAGTACGTTAATAAGTTAAAGAAACACTACGCCCATGATACTTTTCCTAACCGTTATGCCCCATAGGAGTTTGCAAAACTCATCTTCAGATTGAAAATGTTTGGACGGCAACGTTGTTTGCAAAACTAAAGTCACCAAAGGACTACATCACCAGTCCCTAACCATTTCCCCCCCTCTCTATTACCAATAGACCCCTTTGATTATTATTTTACTCTGGTCGGCCCCTATAGCCATCCGATGTTTTATAGTTGTTTTATAGATGTTTATAGTTTTATAGATACTTTTTGATGTTCCTATTTTATTTTTCACACATCTACTTGTGAAGTAGTGCGAAAACAAACCTCAAGGGAACATGTTTCAGTGGCCAGGAACATGTTTCAGTGGCCAGGAACATGTTTCAGTGGCCAGGAACATGCTAAACTAAGAAAAATGTTGGAGAGACTATCATTATATGTATCGAAACAAATTTCTTTTATGGACCCCAAAAATAACTAATGTGGATCACTAATTTACTATTTTGTTTGTGTAGAACCTCAAAGAGGTTATATAGATTCCAAGACTTCATTGGGGCCCAATTGAAAATCACCGGAATAAATGATAGCAGTAAACCCGTGATGAAGCTTGGTTTCCACCTCGAAACAAAATCCCTCTTTCCGGCGGGCTTCCACACGCTCTGTCAAACAAATCTTACACATTTAGTATATCAAGGCTACAGTAGATGTTCTCTGCAGTCGCTGAATTGTGTAATCGATGAACAGAGAAGATCGTTTCGAAGCTAACTTTCCAATACATTCATGCCTGGGTTTAGATCGCAATTCTAGCATCAAATCTTTTGTGTCATAATTATGAACTTTCTCATACGTTATCGCCGAAAACAGGCTCAGGAGTGGCTCTGTGGTAAGAAGTTTGCTTCCCAACCACATAATTCCGGGTTCAGTTCCACTGCGAGGCACTTTGGGCAAGTTCTTCTTCTATGGCCTAGGGCCAACCAAAGGCTTCGAAGCCTTGTGAGTAGATTTGGTAGACGGAAACTTAAAGATCGATATATATATATATATATATATATATATGTATGTATGTATGTATGTATGTATGTATATGTATATGTGTGTATATATATATATATATATATATATATATATATATATATATAAATGTATGTATTATGTTTGTATGTATGTATGTATATATTTATCTATGTGTGTGTGTCAATATTTCTGTGTTTATGTCTCGGTAACTTAAGGGTTCAAGAAAGTGACCGATAGGTTAAATCCCAGGCTTAAAAAAAAAAGAGTATTTAGGTCGAGTCATTCTACTAAAATTCCCCAAATTGGTGCCCCGGTATGCCCGTAGTCTTATGACAGAAACAAATGAAAGATACACGGTAAAAAGATATGTATCAATCAGATTTGCTGATTTTAATGATAAACAGCTATGTTGCAGAGATTTTGTGGTAGAGATTTTTGTGGATAACTTTGTTGTTATGATTTTAATAATCCCACTGAAACTATATATCGGCTTCCATTGTCTTATTAAATAAAGCTCCTCCTATATTTTACGTGACCATACGAAGTGAACATTGAAAATCTGAAGCAATTAATTTGAGTATCCATGTTATATCTTAAGCTACTGCTATCTAGCACCTTCGGATGATCTCTACTCAACCGCTACACGACTGCTCCTCGTCAGCTACTCAACAGTCACTCAACTCCTCTACCACGGCTAGACTACCTCTATTTATATGTCTTGGATGATCCTACTTCTTCGCTTGGGGGCGTCGACACAACAATCCAGAAATTGCAATGTAAGTGCAGTACAAAATATAATTTTTTTGTATCTGAAAGAATGGCAAAAGCTCAACAGCAATGATATCAATATTTGATACCATTTCGTGTTGTCCATCTATATTCTTCGGTAAGTACATTCTTCGAAGTTCCTTTTAGAATTATATGAATGACCTATTTTATACGTGCGTTTTGAGTATTCTGTAAATTCTGGATATTTGACATTTCACTCAGTTTGATGCTCTAATATAATAGATATTGTTGTTGTCATTCCACCCTACCCACCCTGCATGAATTCATTTCTGAATGAGTAACCCTACGATTCAAACTGTACCAACCGTGACTATACCAAAGCAGCACAATAGTACTAGACCAGCTCAATGACCAAATTGCAATATAAATAAATGTATTCGAATATTTCGTATATAAAAACACGTACGTAAACGCATATACATGTACTTACACACAGAAACACGTACGCACACGTACACACACAAGCACACACACAATCACACCCACGCAAGCACACACACAATCGCACACGCAAAGCTATTAACCTCTTATCGCTTATAAGTTATTAATGTTCTTAAAGAGAAATATAAACTTTCTAGTTATTTAAGTCTAGAAGAGTTGATGATAAAATACCTATAATAAAGTACCAATATCTGTGTATATTTGCATGTGTGCACAAAGTTAATTATGTGTATGTATCTGTGCACAACTTATCTTTCCGATTTTTTTCTGATTCTTAGCTTATAACTAATATAATTTCATTTTTAGTAATCTTAAATTTTATCTTCATGCAACATAACAATATTGTTTATATACAATCATACATTGCCCATGATAATTTCCTTTATATTAACATATGTTTTATTAGCGTCTTGCCCCTTCAACTGGCAATTAATATCTTGGTTTTGAGTCTTCCCCTAACCAGCCTCTGTTATAGACCATTACTTATACATTTTCTAAATCCTGACAATATTTATGACCTTGCCCAACTATAAACTGTCAACTCATTATGTCTTTCCATTCTAAACAGGCACTGTCCTCTAGCCTTAGATTTCATAGTTGATAAAAAAAGATTAATAAATTAAAATGAACCATAATCTTTTACAAGCTATGAACCTAACAAACTTCATACAGAACTTAGAAGTGTAGTATATTTTGAGCTACATTAGTAGCAACATGGACTTGTCCCCTCTTCTTTCTCTATTAGAGAATTTGAGTAAAATTATATTGATATGTCCAACTGATTTTAAAAATTATATTTATTTATGCAGCTGAGGATAGCCCTGCATTTAAATTGATGCACTGATTGCATTGTTCAATTAAATGGAGACACCTGAAACGATCGTACTGCATCACGTCTTGATATCCTATTGATTATTTTAATTATATATATATGTTCTCTTTGACTCTTTTACTTGTTTTAGTCATTTGACAGCAGCCATGCTGGAGCACCACCTTTAGTCAAATTAATCGACCCCAGGACTTATTCTTTGTAAGTCTAGTACTTATTTTGTTGGTCTTTTTTTGCCGAATCGTTAAGTGA
>NC_142936.1:93584525-93587025 GCF_046866305.1 Octopus bimaculoides | reverse complement strand
ACAGTACAATATATGCCAACTTGTTTGTCAATCGCCACTTACAAAAACAATGCGGCAGATGTAAATATTCTTCATTTATTTCATGTTTAAAATAGAAAACATAAAATAATCATACCTATACGCATGCGCATCTGTATGTATAAAATACATGTATATATGTGTGCGCCTGTGTTTGTGCGTATGTATGTGTTCCTATAGCCACACAAATAAACTTCAAATGTGACAACTGGGGTTGTAATCTTGCCTTAATGAAAAGCAATAAACTAACGTCTTTAATGTAATGAAAGGAATATATTTCTTTCGTTTCCATTTGTATTTATCCTTTATTTAGTTTCCTTTTTAGGGTACGGAACGATAGGGATAGAGGATATGGAGAACACGATGAATAATTAACCATAAAGTTAGAATTTACACGAATAATGAAAAGGAAAGGCGTCATTCTTTAGATACAAAGCCAATCACAGGCGTCAATTTATCGAAGAAAGACGAAGAAAGACGAAGAAAAACTAAACGTATATCACGCAACTGAAGTCATTAAAGATTGAAAGCGGATCCGAAGGCGTGCGGAAGAAATTTAAAACACAGAAAGATAAAAATAATACGCAACATAGAATTGTTAGTTGTCAACAAATTGTCCTTTTTGTTCTTTGGCTTGTTTAGTTATTTTTTGGTTTAATCAAATTCCTGAAAGGATTCAGAGTAAGTTCAATGCCTTAAAGTGAGGGAATTGTAAGTCGCTGATGGGCAAATTTCTGATGTCAGGGAATAACGAAATGAATACAGGAGCTGCCAACGTTTGTATATGAATATATATATAAGCATCTTATAGAAGTAGTTTCATCCAAGTTAAACTGGTTTGATATATTGTTGAGAAATATCTTTTTAATATAAAAATAGGTATATTAAAAATATTAAATATTATTAAGAAAATTGAGATATTTAATGAATAAATTTATTAATATTTTAATAAAGCCTACAATTGTTTCAATTCAAACACAATACAAATTATGAACCTATAGAATAAAATAAGTTTCCATTTTGAATCTTTAGAGTAAAATAACTTGTGGCCCAATGGACCTCAAGGAAACTACATGATGATCAATTCAGACTCGCCAACATACTAAGTGGATGAAAATATCTTCAATTTTGTGTATGTTAATAATTTTTAGATACAATAAGATATATAAAATATAAAATATAAAAACAAAAATAAAAAGTAAATAATAATGATAATGTTCAGACAAGTATGAAGATATACAGAGAAAAAATAAAATTAATAAAAAATAATAAAAATGCTAAAATGAAGGAAATAAATTTTTGTCTGTAAAAAGGTGCAGGGATGGCTGTGGTAAGAAGATTGCCTCCCACCACTCGGTTCAGGATTCAATCCCACTGCATGGCACCTTGAGCAAGTCACTTCTACTATAGCCGGCCAAAGTCTTATGAGTGTATATGGTGGACGAAAACTGAAAGTAGCCCACCGTATACGTATATAAATATATATGTATGTATGTATGTATGTATGTATGTATGTATGTATGTATATGTTATTTGTGCCCCATCGCTTCACAACCGTTGTTAATGTGTCTACGTTCCCGTAACCTAGCAGTTCGGCAAACGAGATCAGATAGAATAAGTACTAGGCTTACAAAGAGTGTGAGAGTCTTTGCCTCAAGTGTCAAACCATACTGCTGTCAAAATAGGTTAGATTGTTCAATCAGCCAGGTTAAGTCGTCAGCAGCCAATCAATCGCGCACATTCGTTTCATTCAATAATCAGATGGTTCCACAAAATTGTAAACAGTAACAGTTACATTACTGCAGTAGAGTGAATATGTATAATCGTTGTATAAAAAAATATCGCTTAATTGCCTATTACTGTAATTTACCGATGGGATCTGTGATGATACGCGAGCTTCTGTATATCTCACCATTAAAAAACATAAATAGTGACAGGAATAGAACTACGTGCAACATCAGAAGAAGCTGATCGCTGAAATCGCCCGTAATGGACAATTAATAAAGCCATTTATATTGTATTAATACACAAACAAAGCGGCAGATTGCTCATACGCACTCACAGACATGCACACGAATTTGGATGCATATATTCATGTGTCAGAGCCTACATATATTTAAATACGCATACATGTACACACATACGCACACACACACACATACAAACACACACACACATACGCACACACGCACTCACATGTAGATTCAAATGTATGTGTACATACAAACACTTATGTACCTATACAAATATATACTTATATGCATATATACGTATATATATATATATATATATATATATATATATATATATACACTCGCACAAACACACACAGTCGTATATGTATATATATATATGTATGTATGCATATATATATATATATGCTATACACACACACATATATATATATTAATATATATATATATATATATATATATATATATATATATATATATATATATATATATATATATACATACACTCA
>NC_142936.1:93579525-93582025 GCF_046866305.1 Octopus bimaculoides | reverse complement strand
GATGAGAATGAGGAAGTGGGGAAGGATTCAGAAGGGGAAGATAAAAGGGGGTGAGGGTATACGGTTTGGAGCGAAGGAAATGAAGCAAAGACAATGAACAACAACAACAAAATCAGCAGCTGCAGTAACAACAATAACAAAAAAAACATGAAAATGGAGGAGGAGGAGAAGAAGAAGAAAAAGAACAACAGCAAGAAAAGAACTAGAAGTAAAAAAGGTACAATTATAACTGTTACTACTACTCCTACTATTTATAATAATAATAATGATAATAATAATAATAATAATGGTGTTGATGATGATGATTATGATGATGATGATATAATAATAATAATAATAATAATAATAATAATAATAATAATAATAATAAGAAGAAGAAGAAGAAGAAGAAGAAGAAGAAGAAGAAGAAGAAGAAGAAGGAAAACAACCAAAGAAAAAGGAAGTGGAGGAGGGAGTGTGAAAAGAAGTCGAAGAAGGAAAAAAGATGACGACGACGACGATGATGATGATGATGTTGATGATGATGATAATGAAGGTGATAATGAAGATGATGATGAAAGTGGTAACGATGATGAAAATGACGACGACGATGATGATGTTATGATGATGATGAATGTGATGAAGATGATGATGATGATGGTAATGATGATGCTGACGACGTCTACGATGACGTCAACTACGGTGATATAGCTACCATCACCGTTCTCTGCAAAAACCATCATCATCATTACCATTATAAACACCAATCGAATTATAATTACGTCAATAAAATAAAACAAATATTTCTATAAAAACATGAATCAAATAACTCAATGATTGGAGAGAGATTGTGCAATGATATATGAAGTAAGTACGGATTAGTGCTTGGCTAATTAGAGAATACATGTCTTTACCGTTTGTATATCTATCTATCCATCTATCTATTTATCTATCTAAATCCATGTCTCTTTCTCTTTCCTTCTTTTCTCTCTCTCTCTCTCTGCCTCTCTCTCTCTCTCTTTCTCTCTCTCTCTCTCTCTCTCTCTCTCTTTCTCTCTCTCTCTCACTATAAACATACACACACATACATACATATGTATATATGAAGAGAAATACAACTTGTTTTAAATCTCTGAGGGAGAGATATACAGCAACTGTACCGAATAATAAAGTTAATTTGCCAACATAATGTGGCAGTCCTATACAAGAAATGTATGTTATTTCGACACAGGAAGACATCTTTTCCACCTGGCTAGCAGCACACAGTTTGTGCCCGTATAGGATATGCAAGGGAGGTCATCACTCCCATCTCTAGCCTTACGTGATACTCACAGACCTAGGTTTCTGTGTAGTTACCCGGCCGCACTGTAAGAAAATCACCGGCTAGTGATCTAGTGATGAAAGCTCTCTCCGCTTTCAAATACGATATATATATATATATATATATATATATATATATATATATATATATATATATATAATATAGGATAAAATCTTTATAAGAATGTATCAAGTAGGCAGCGTGAAAAAACCTCATAATGAAAAAAACTCATCATTTTTTTCCATAAATATATATAATTTATATAAGGGCATTAACTATATAGTAATGCCTCACGCTTAGAGGGACTAAATAAGTAAAAAAAACTAGCAAAAAATAAGCAACATATTTTGTTGCTTATTTTTTGGTAGTTTTTGACTTATTTAGTACCTCTAAGCGTGAGGCATTACTATATAGTTAATGCCCTTATATAAATTATATATATATATATATACTGTTGTGTCTGGGGAGAGTCGTTTTCTTCTTGTGCCTTATAATTTAACACAGTCACCGGTAAAATCTCCACTTATTTCTTATTTTTATTTTCCTAAATGTTTCGTTGCGTCTTGCAACCTTTTCAATAGGCTTCAGTCCGTTGTTTACACTGCGTTTCTTTCTGTTTGTGTGTGGGCCTATGCATGCATGCATGCATGTATGCATGTATGTATGTATGTATGTATGTATGTATATGTTTGTGTGTGTGTGTGTGCATATGTATGTATGTGTGTGCATCTGTATGTATGTATTCTGCATATTCATGTGCTTGCGTGTAAACAGCTCCTGATCGTTCGGTCGTAAGTTCCATTCTCGGCGGCGTTTTGTGACACTGTATTTTGCGTTGCTCCACTCCACTCAGCTGGCAGAAATTAGTTGTACCTGTAATTTAAAAAAGGCCTGTTCATATTCTGTGTCACGCTGAATCTGAGAATATTCAGAGGTATGCGTGTTTGTGGACTGCTTCACCATTGCATGTTAATTTAACCAGCGAGTTGTTCCGTTGAAACTTTCGTCGTCGTAACTGACGGAAGGCCAGTTTTTATATATATATATATATATATGTATATATATAATATAATATAAATAATATATAAATATATGTATATATGTATACATATATGCACATACCTACATATATATGTATATATACATGCATATATGGATACAGAACATCAAAAAAAAATGTAGACAAAATGGGAAACGAGA
>NC_142936.1:93562025-93569525 GCF_046866305.1 Octopus bimaculoides | reverse complement strand
ATATATATATATATATATATATATATATATATATATACATATATATATATATGTGTGTGTATATATATATACACACATATATATATACATACATACGGATGTTTATATCTCCATATCCACACACACACACACACACACACACACACACACATATATATATATATATGGATACTTTTACGAGTACACATAAAAATACATTCACATATACAGCTGCATGTATATAGATTATTTCTCTCCCTTCCTCTCTCTTTATGTATATATGTATCGTAAAGTTTAATCCCAGTAACTGGACAGTCGAAAAAAATACTACCAGACAAGGTATTGAAAGCAATATCAAATTAATTGTTAAATCATACATATACACACACGCATATTTATACATATCCATCCATCCATCCATACATACATACATATATATATATACATACATGCATGCATACATACATACAATCATACATACATACATCTCTCTTTCCATACTTACATTCTAACATACATACATCTATTTATCCATACATACATACATCCATACATACATGCATGCATCTATCCATCCATCCATCCATACATGCATATTTACTTACATACATACATACATACATACATACATGCATCTATCCATACATACATCCATACATACATAGATAATCCATCCATACTCCCATCCATTTATGCATACATACATTACGTGCACATTACTTATATATTTGATATCATACACATTAATTTACTCGGTCTGATCAAAAAATATGGAGAATGGCGTTAAAAGAAGAAAACTATAGTATATACCAATTCGTCACTAAATCCCCTTTCTTACGCCACATACTTTATCCGGCGTCGTTTCCGATGATGGAAGCTTTCCTGCAACTCCTTTTGAGGGTCAGTGAGCATCTGCCTCGTTGCATTCTCTTGTATTTCCTCGACCTCCTGAAATCTAATTCCTGTCAAATAGGATTTGATTTTCCGAGGGATCTTTTTCCTCGTAATAACCTTCAAACTGTGTCTTTTCCATGCAAACACACAGATACACCCGCACATGCCCGCTCGCACACACACACACATGTCTTTCCCCGCCATGGTCACTAATGGAAGCTCTGTTGTGTGATGAGATGACCACATACAACACCCGTTACTTTGAAGCTCTGTTTTAAACAAGGGAAATGAGCGAGAGCTTTATTATTTAGTGCGCATGCGTAAGAGCGTTGATGGTTAATCTATACCAAGTGGCTTCACTCTGCGTTCTCTAGTTCTGTTACCATACCAACAGTCCCGATGCTTTTTGATCAGACCTCGTACTTAAATATATATACAAGCGTTTGCTTACACGTACACCATTGCTCACATGCGCATGCGTACAAACAATTATTTATATGTGTGCAGATGTGTCTGTTTTTATGTGTTTCTATGTGTACGATTGCGGGTGCATTTGTATGTGCATGCGTGCGCATATAGATATGCAATTTAGCGAATGTTTTATCTTAAGTGTCCCGAATGCATGTTCCAACAAGCGTTCCTTATTTACCTTTTATGGATGGATACTATTTTACTGTCAACATACTGCTCTGTTTCACTGTTTCATTACTTTACACAAAACGTTTCGGTAAGAATGTCATATTGTCTTTAAAAGTATACTTAACCGTTCTTTCAATTTTAGATTAATCTTTTTGAGTTGAAATTCACCCATGTCTTGACTTTAGATTTAAATCCTCTGCATTTCAAAATCCACAAATACAAGCTTACCATATGATACAAGAGCAGCTTATTGCATTTTCACGCATATTTATCTTACAACAATTTAATCCGATGCCGTTGAAAAAGTTCTAATTTTTCGTATGTGACCATAGTTACTGTGGTGTTTTTAAAAGTTAATTTTATTTTGAAAATGATGGTCTTTGAGTTTGTAACTAGATCACATCGAATGTGTGTGACGTGTATATGTTATTTTAAAGCATTACTCAGTTAATCGTATCTAGGGTTTTTTATCTCTTCTACGAGCTACAAAAAGTATATACTGAAACAAAACCCTTTAATTATAGCTATTTGAAAATGGGATCGGCATTGTAAGGATATGCTGCCGCTTCAAAGGTATTTTGTTTAGGTAATAACAAAATGAGAAAAAATGAGAATAATTATTTCTTAGAGATTAACGTGGAGAGATAGGTGAGAAGTTTGCCTGAAGAATGAAAATATAGCGTATGCTGTGATGTTGTTGTATAGATGGTTTACCCTTTGTACACCGGACTTACGAATCTGTCCCAGTGGATTTGTTACTGTAATTTTAAAATAATCGTTTCAAATTGCAAATTGTCACCAACAAAACACCAATTGAAACTGAAAAGAGATACTAGTGATGGTTATTTCATATAATGATGTTGTTGGTGACAATGAAAATGACGAGGAAGGGGAAGACGATACTAAATAATACGATGACGTCGATGATGAGATCATCATCATCATGATAAACATCATCATAGTCAACATCGTAATTATGTTTATACTCCTCCCCTTCCCATCATCACCATCACTGCGGTCGACGTGGTGGTCGTCAGTTTGATACACGCTGGTGGTGGTGAACAGAATGATGCAACCGAACAAGAAAAGATATGCATATATATATACGTGTGTGTGATAGGTTCGTTGCATGTTCTACACTTGTACCTATCTCTCAATCGCTGTGTAGGTACATGCACACATACACACACACAGACGCATGAGCACACACATGTATACACACATCTATGCATGAATCTGTGTGTATGTTTACAGCCATTTCATTATAAATATCATTTTCAATTCTTATGCAAAGAAAACTGTTCAGGTGCTTACATTATTTTATAACTAAATTATACGATTTATGGCCGCTTGTTTTCGTGTACACATGCAGCATTGAATTGTGTAGACGATAGAATCCCAGAGGTTTTCTTTGAATTTCACATTAATTTAGACTAACTGATTAAGACACTTTTATTTGTGGAGTTGTAGTTAATTTTATATACGTATATGTAGTTATGTATATATGTAAATATATGTATATATATATATATATATATATATATATATATATATATATATATATATATATATATATATATATATATATATATATATATATATATATATATATATATATATATATATATATATGTGTGTGTGTATGTGTGTGTGTCTGTGTGTGTGTATGCATACATATATATATATATATATATATATATATATATATATATATATATATATATATATACATACATACATATATATATATACCGGAGTAAGCACAACTGTCCGGTGAACGGGAACGTGAAACTCAGAGTAACGGTTTTTTGTTATATTTCTGCTGCTTTTAAATAAAGTATATATATATATATATATATATATATATATATATATATATATATATATATATATATATATATATATATATATATATATATATACATATATATATATATATATATATATATATATACATGTATATACATGTATTTAGATACATTTATATATTTGCTGTGTGAGTGTATAGTGAACTGAAAAATCACTCTTTCGAAAACATCTGGTTTTTCAATTAAAACCTTGACCAAATCAAATACAAGAAAAATCTGTAAGGTAACAACCTTACAGGCGCATGAGGAAAGGGAAAAAGTCCTCAATGCCCACATGATGATGTGGACAATTGTTCTTAGACCCCAGAAGCGCACAGCCAACAACTTCCAAGCCTGGAACAATGATATCCCGACGCTGTATGGGCTCCGTAAGGACCACAAAGTAACGACTAGTTCTGAAGTGGGACCACCAACAAGACCAGTCTGTGGAGCGAATGTCGCTAGTAACTACAGGATTTCCTACTTCCTCTCAATGATCATACGCCCCATAATCCAGATGTCACCTGATGTCTGTGACAGCACGGAAGATCTCCTCAGCAGGATCAACGACTGCAACAACACTTGCAACCTGACAGGGTGTATAGTGGGTAGCATGGATGTGGTATCACTATACCCATCTATCGACGTGGATTTTGCAGTGGAAAAGTGCGTGGAGATGATCAACGAGAGCGAGGTAGAGTTCCAAAAAGTCAACACAGAAGACCTGGGCCTCCTACTTAGATTGACATATGACGATATATATCTAGATAGATACGACCTTAGAGATTTCTGCCCTAGTAGACGTCTAAGAGGTAGACCACCCACAATTACCTCTATGGCTAGGAAGATGGAGTGGATGGACCAGAGCCATACGGACCCCCACTAACATCCACCAGGTAAAGAAAATGATCGCACATGCACTAGGAGCTAGTATAAAGGTCACCCTAAAAGGCCACACCTTTAAATTTAACAACAAATTATACGCCCAGGACGAGGGGGCAGCTATCAGTGTTAGTATCGCCGGTGATGTGGCCAATCTCATCATGGTATGGTGGGACAGAAGGCTCAAGGAACGCCTGACACAGAACTCCATACTCGTGAATGTGTACTCTCGATATGTCGATGATATCAACTTAGTGGTAAAGACACCCCCACAAGAGAGTACCCCTGAAATAGAAATAGAAACTAAGACTACGGAGAGCATCCAGCAAATAGCTAACTCCATCCACCAGCGTATTAAAGTTACGATAGACTACCCTACTAAACACCCTAACCATAGATTACCTGTATTAGATACTGAACTCTGGCTAGAAACTAAGAACAATAAAATCAGAATCCTCCATTCACACTATACAAAACCTATGGCCTCCAAATACCTGATCCACCGGAACTCGGCTATTGCGGACAATGCCAAATTCAACATATTGATGGCAGACCTCGTCAGAGTAATGCGAAATGTCTCCTGCATGTGCGACCCTACAGAATTAAAGAGACATATACAACATTTCGTCCACCGCATGCAGTTCTCAGGTTACAGCCATAAAGAAAGGATCAGGGTATACAAAGGAGCTATGAAGAAGTTTGAAACAATCAAACGCAACGATAGGAATGGGATTTGCCCACTCTATAGGAGCAAATCATGGAACACCATAGAAAGGACCAAGAAGAAAATAGGGAAGGCAAGCTCATGGTACGATAGCCACAAGTACCAGAGCGTCATGTTCGTCGACACCACCCCTAGAGGCGAACTGGCGTACCGCTTTAGAAGGGCCCTAGACAAACTTAAGCTAAGAATTAAGGTGGTTGAAAGGCCAGGCAACCCTATTAAATCCCTTATCAGTAGAACATACCCTTTCAGTAGAACCCCCTGCACTGATAGGAACTGTATCGTATGTAGATTTAGCCCACAAACGAACTGCAAAACCAGAAATGCGGTCTATAGTATAAAATGTACAGAGGGACGATGCAGAAATAAGACAATGACATATGTAGGCGAAACAGCAAGGAGCATAGGGGAACGGGCAAACGAACATTGGGGGGAACTTAAGGAAGGGAAGAACTCATCAGTTCTGTACCAGCACGCTGAGCAAGAACATAGAGGCTCAATCAACAACATAGAAATTAAAATCTTATCTACACATAGCAGAGATGCAGCACTTAGACAAATTACTGAAGCTACACACATAATAGAAGAGAAACCTAGCCTGAATAGGAAACTAGAATGGAACACTAACACACACCACTAACAAACCACAAACCACAGCATGTGACAACATGTTACCCATAAACCAATAATAATATGAACAAAGTATAATACAATACATAGATAAACAAATGGAATTAAATACTACATACGTTAACAAAATTTAATTAAACACAAAAAAAACAAAAAAAAACAAAAAAAAACACACACACACACACACACGAACAAATAAATAAATAAAAACAAATACAAACGAACACGTATTAACAGAGTATATAGGTGATACAGACACTCCCCATACACACATGCACTTACAAAAGACACAGACACATTGAAAGACACGCATGCGTAGACACATACAATAGGAATACAAAATACAAAATGGCTGATATTTAGCAAGGTGAGACACGCATAAGAAGGAAGGAAACAAAGGACCACTGATGAGGTCACAGAAGTGTGACGAAAGAACTCTGACCGAAATAAGATTAAGATTAATGTAATATAAAGCTGAAGCAAATTAACACCAAATATACAGTGTGTGTGTTTTTATTGGCTAAACTGGCAATATGACCATCCCCAAGTACAACAACATCTGTTTCAACACACGATTTCACATCAAAAATCTTGCAAAACAAATATATCTATATATATATGTGTGTGTGTGTGTGTGTGTGTGTGTGTGTGTGTGTGTGTGTGTGTGTGTGTGTGTGTATTATATATTATATATGCAGGTATATGTTAGAGGTTTTTAAAGCCTCTAAGAGATAGATATATCCAAAGGTACTTCTGGTAATTACCTCAGTAGGTATAGTCCTCGGTAAAAGGTATACGGCAGCAGGTAATTTAGCGGGTAAGCCGTAGTTTAATTTATAGAGACGATAAAAAAAGGGTGGAAAAATAACAATAAGAAGTGTGTCTTTTCCGCTCGGAAGCCATTATACAATTAGCTAAGAAAGGTGAGAGTGAAAGTGAGTTTACGATCGTTTCTATGTATCATGGTGAGGAAAATATATATTTATATTTTTGCCACATTGCTAATGGTAGACATCATCAGAACGAAGAAGTCAGAAGTAGAGAAGACCGAAAGGTAGAGGGGTAAATCGGAAAAGAAAATGATCTAAGGTTTGAAACTCTTACATTATAGTAGGTTCACTGTTCGGTAAGTCCGTTGTGAGGTGGAAGAAGGATAGAAGTTAGTTGAACGTGTGGTCTCCTGGTCATTTAATACCATGGCTCCCAGGTGTTTGTGACTTCTGGAAGTTGAACGGTGGGGCAATGTGAGTTAAATCTAAAAGGAGAACCAGTTCGGTTATGAGGACCTATATGTCAGTAAGTTATAGGTTGTAGGTAGTTCGTGTTTATAACGGAAGCCGTATATAAGTGTAAAGGATAAAACGAGCGTCGGTCCGATCTAGCGTGTGAAGAAACTCATTGCCATAACAATATTTAGATATGAAGAGGGCAAAGAGAAAGGGGGTTAGAGGGGGAAATTTGCGTGTAAGTAGCGTTGGTGGTTCTCGACTAAAAAGAATTATAAGAATAAATATGCTAGCGCAGGATGTAGAATAGGCATATAATAATTGGGTTATATATATATATATATATATATATATATATATATATATATATATATATATATATATATATATATATATTTACATATGATGCCTTTAGTATTCAACGACTTTTTATCTTGCCAAAATACAATGTTGTAAACACATACGGAACACGGTTGGGCCTTTGGTAACCAGTAAATGTTGGCGGAACCCCCTTGAAATAACTATAACTGTATATATTATTATCACAATGTTTATTGGTAATACTACGGCTGCTCTTCGAAATGCTGTTGTTTATGCTGGTGCTGGTGGTGGTTCCGCTGTTGCTGCTGCTGCTGGTGATGATGATGATGATGATGATGATGATACGCCATATATATAT
>NC_142936.1:93557025-93559525 GCF_046866305.1 Octopus bimaculoides | reverse complement strand
TAGAGAATTAACATTGCTTGTTTTCACCTTTTCAATATCAGTGAAGAATGCCACTGGAAAAGAAGATATAAGGTTTGCCAGATTTGTCTCTCTCACCAAGGTCATCAGCTGTCGAACGCCGACGAAGGGAAATAACCCTGAAATCCGGATACGTTCGTGCTGCTGGCCGAGGTGAGAGGGATAACTCCCTTGGCAAACAGGACACAGTCGTGTGTCGATAAGCCAGCTGGAGGAGATGTCCTCCTGGGGCTAAAAGCAACAGTAACATCCACCCCTAGGGGTCAGCCACACTTAAATGGCAATATACTACACTTTATCGTGCAGTTACTGTTAATACTTCATATAGAGAATTAACATTGCTTGTTTTCACCTTTTCAATATCAGTGAAGAATGCCACTGGAAAAGAAGATATAAGGTTTGCCAGATTTGTCTCTCTCACCAAGGTCATCAGCTGTCGAACGCCGACGAAGGGAAATAACCCTGAAATCCGGATACGTTCGTGCTGCTGGCCGAGGTGAGAGGGATAACTCCCTTGGCAAACAGGATACAGTCGTGTGTCGATAAGCCAGCTGGAGGAGATGTCCTCCTGGGGCTAAAAGCAACAGTAACATCCACCCCTAGGGGTCAGCCACACTTAAATGACAATATACTACACTTTATCGTGCAGTTACTGTTAATACTTCATATAGAGAATTAACATTGCTTGTTTTCACCTTTTCAATATCAGTGAAGAATGCCACTGGAAAAGAAGATATAAGGTTTGCCAGATTTGTCTCTCTCACCAAGGTCATCAGCTGTCGAACGCCGACGAAGGGAAATAACCCTGAAATCCGGATACGTTCGTGCTGCTGGCCGAGGTGAGAGGGATAACTCCCTTGGCAAACAGGACACAGTCGTGTGTCGATAAGCCAGCTGGAGGAGATGTCCTCCTGGGGCTAAAAGCAACAGTAACATCCACCCCTAGGGGTCAGCCACACTTAAATGGCAATATACTACACTTTATCGTGCAGTTACTGTTAATACTTCATATAGAGAATTAACATTGCTTGTTTTCACCTTTTCAATATCAGTGAAGAATGCCACTGGAAAAGAAGATATAAGGTTTGCCAGATTTGTCTCTCTCACCAAGGTCATCAGCTGTCGAACGCCGACGAAGGGAAATAACCCTGAAATCCGGATACGTTCGTGCTGCTGGCCGAGGTGAGAGGGATAACTCCCTTGGCAAACAGGACACAGTCGTGTGTCGATAAGCCAGCTGGAGGAGATGTCCTCCTGGGGCTAAAAGCAACAGTAACATCCACCCCTAGGGGTCAGCCACACTTAAATGGCAATATACTACACTTTATCGTGCAGTTACTGTTAATACTTCATATAGAGAATTAACATTGCTTGTTTTCACCTTTTCAATATCAGTGAAGAATGCCACTGGAAAAGAAGATATAAGGTTTGCCAGATTTGTCTCTCTCACCAAGGTCATCAGCTGTCGAACGCCGACGAAGGGAAATAACCCTGAAATCCGGATACGTTCGTGCTGCTGGCCGAGGTGAGAGGGATAACTCCCTTGGCAAACAGGACACAGTCGTGTGTCGATAAGCCAGCTGGAGGAGATGTCCTCCTGGGGCTAAAAGCAACAGTAACATCCACCCCTAGGGGTCAGCCACACTTAAATGGCAATATACTACACTTTATCGTGCAGTTACTGTTAATACTTCATATAGAGAATTAACATTGCTTGTTTTCACCTGTTCAATATCAGTGAAGAATGCCACTGGAAAAGAAGATATAAGGTTTGCCAGATTTGTCTCTCTCACCAAGGTCATCAGCTGTCGAACGCCGACGAAGGGAAATAACCCTGAAATCCGGATACGTTCGTGCTGCTGGCCGAGGTGAGAGGGATAACTCCCTTGGCAAACAGGACACAGTCGTGTGTCGATAAGCCAGCTGGAGGAGATGTCCTCCTGGGGCTAAAAGCAACAGTAACATCCACCCCTAGGGGTCAGCCACACTTAAATGGCAATATACTACACTTTATCGTGCAGTTACTGTTAATACTTCATATAGAGAATTAACATTGCTTATATATATATATATATATATATATATATATATATATATATATATATATATATATATATATTATATATGTGTGTGTGTGTGTGTACATATAAATATACAAATATGTATGAAAGATTGTGTATATACCCACACACATATACATATGTATTTGTGTATGAGTATCTTTGCCTCTTTCTCCCCCCACCCTCATACATATGCCATCGCTCGACTGGTGATCCATAACATAGTAGTTCGAGTGAAAGAACGATAAAATAAAAACCACGTTTAAAAGAAAAAGCAATAATATGTACTGGTACCGATTCATTCAACTAGAAATTCAAAGAGCTGGTGCCCCAGCATGGCCACTTTGAAATGACTGAAACAAGTATAAAATAAAGTAGTGGACTCGCAATGGCTCAGTGGTTGGGGCAGCAGACTCGCGGTC
>NC_142936.1:93544525-93549525 GCF_046866305.1 Octopus bimaculoides | reverse complement strand
ATGAAAGTCTATATCATGATGAATGTCTACCCTACCTTCAAAATGCTTCTAGCCAAAAATTACAAAGGGTTAAGAATAACTTAGTTAATTTTTTCCGAAACATGGCTTTAAGAATTGTTTTTGAAGATGACATAACTAAAGCTATCTTTTGGATATTACCCTTAACATGCATAATGATTCATATTTCCCATACCATAAACACTCAACTAATTAAAAATATATGAGCTCTTTCAGTAATCACTCTAAGGCTATTAAAAATAATTTAGTTAGGAATATTTCACTTAGACTTTCTAGATTATCTGCTAATGTTGATATCTTCAACGATAAATCTGAATTTTATAACTCTGCCTTACTTAAGGCAGGCTATAAAGAAAAAAATACCTACATTAACCATATTAACATTAATTCTACCTCATTAATTAGGACATGTGTCAGAAGCGGTTATGTTCAGATCACAACTAAGTCTTAAGTATATATGTATGGGCAATACACACACGCACATACACACACGTACGTACGTACACCAATTGCATACATATTTTTTGTACGCATACATGTTCATATGTGTGTGTGTTTCCCGTATATCAACAAAGCACTTTTTCCTTGATGGAAAAGAAAAAGACAACAAAAGTCTTAACGAAAACTTACTCGTCGCTAGAAAGGGACTTAACTTCGGTTTGGAAACAATTGTGATTTCTCCGATTTTAAAATTGTTAAAAATTTTGGTTGAAAATTTATTTTTACTGCTATTCGCTGGTGCCTCTGGGGGAAATAAGTTGACGAAAATGCAGCAAGTGTCATGACGAATGTCCTCGTAAAATTGGAGCGACATGCGTGCTAATTTGTGGACGTGCATAAATCACATTCACGTACACACACACACACACACACACGCGCGCATTCACACACACACACACACACACACACACACACACATCCTGCCTTATATATATATAGATTATATCTTCCGTAAACAATAAGAACCTAGACAAACTCTACTTAAATAGAAACACCTATAATAGCGACTACTTTAACTCCCTTGAACACAACACACATTCTATTAATTCGAATCAACTCTGGTAATTATAATAATACATCTCCTAACAACAGAACCCGAAGAAACAGCACTATAATGATAAATAACACTCCGTCATCAAATAAACATATAAATAATAATACTTATATCAATTGTTATTGTGGGATAAGAAATAATTGTTTATTTAAGAACGCATGCAAAATAAAAAGCATAATATATCTATGTAGAGTTAAAACTCTAGAAAATAAATATTACATTTGAACTACTGAAAATGAAACAAAAAAAAACTATTTCTTCCCACCTATACACATTTAGAAATAAACATAAATCTCACTCGACAGGACTAAGTAAATTTATCTGGGAACTCAAGGATAATAATATCAATTTTAATATTAAATGGAATATAATGTCTTCAGCGCCTTCTTATAGAATTAATAATTAAAAATGCTTTCTTTGTTCAAATTTTTTTATTCCTATGGCTAAATACCCCCTACGCAGACTTATTTCATTTTTACACATGGGAAAATTTTATTTTCCAAATATAAATAAATTTCCAATAATAACGCAATTACTTCTCTCACCTCCAGAGCTGTATACTTTAACCCTTAACTTTTTCCATTACTTTTAGTCAATGCATTGTTGAAACATTAGACCGTTTATTAACAGCGTCCACTTAGTATTTTCAAAATTCTATACTTCAATATCATAGCTATAACTTTATATTTACTTTTAAAAATTACCCTCTCTATTAATTTGCATGGAATACTTCATTTACTTAATTTGTAACATCACACTTCCAATTCTAAATTCTCTATACTTTGCTTATTTTTCTTCTAATATAATCTTTACCCAATTTCAAAAGTAGCTATCAATAATTGTAATTACCAATACCCATTTGCACCGTCCCCTTTATTTATTCATACTAATTGCATTCACCCATTCCACCATCTTCTTAAATATACTACTAATATATACTTTCTTTCCCACTTTATTATTATTAATTTTATTATTATTATTATTATTATTATTATTATTATTATTATTATTATTATTATTATTATTATTATTATTATTATTATTATTATACCTTACTATTCTTTCACTAACTATTTTTACTTATTAACCCAATATTTGTAAATATATTCATTTTTGTAAGCATTTTAAAATTTTGTTTTTTATAAACAAATTATCTATGAATTTATATAAACTTAGTATGTGTATATGTGTGTACACATATGAATATATTTATATATGTGTGTGTATATTTTATATATATATATATATATATATATATATATATATATATATATACGCGTGTATGTATGTATGTATATATACGTAATGAGGATAAAGTCATTATTTAATGATTTATCAGTGGCCAGCATACTAAAAGTAGCATAATGATTAATTTGACGTGATCAAAAAATAAATGTCCCATGGTGCTCCTGCTTGTTGACTCCCAATGTTTTCAATATATATATATATATATATATATATATATATATATATATATATATATATATATATATATATATATATATATATATATATATATATATGAGCAGAACTTAGGCTAGGTGGAATATGTTTGTGATATATTTCAACTATTAAAAAGCAAATACAAGCTGTGCGTCTGCGATCATGCTGGAGCAACGCCGTGAAGTGTTTTAATTGAAAAAATCAATCCTAGTACCTATATTAATTTCCCTTACTCACATTTGCATCCACAATACGTTCAGTCCAGGGAAAAGATTTTTGATAGAACTCAGTAATTGTCTGCTACTCAGCGCAACGCCATATCCAGCAATTAATGATGTTGTGGCAGCAGAATCTTGGAATTTCAGCTGCTTCTCCAGGTCGACACAGACATACATATACATACGTGTATGCGTGTGTGTGTGTGTGTGTGTATGTGTGTGTGTGTCTGTGTGTGTGTGTGTCATTGTGGCTTTTATATTAATGTAAATGTGTACACACGCTCATATATAAATGTACAGAGATATTATATTTTGAAAAGATCGACATAGTTTCCTTCACACCATGGTGTCAAACAAATCATTTGAGTCGATAAAGTCGGATATTTCTATGAATATTAAAAAGAAAAATTGCAAACGATATTTTATGATCTAATATCTTGTGACGAGGTGCAGAGAACTGTCAATATGTATGCAGCAGTCGGCTGTTGTGATCAGAGCGGTAGCGTACGAGCATTGGAGTGAAGTTGGAGCAGGGATAACAAACTTGTGACGTTTAAGATATCCGCGTGTGCAATTATGATTTACGATAAATAATAGTTTGTCTTTTGCAAGAATGAATGCAATATCGGTTGTGGTCTGTTGCATCCTGGGGTGTGTAGACTTCTCTGTCTTTCTTACGTTAGACATGCCTCGACAAAGGTAAAGAAGATAATAATGGTGTTCTTGCTACGTCTGAAGCTTGATATATATACATACACACACACACACACACACACACACACACACACACACATACACACACACACACACACACACACACATATATATATATATATATATATATATATATATATATATATATATATATATATATATATATATATATATATATATGCATGTATGTATGTATGTATATATAGTTATGGTATATTTTGTTAAGAACGTAGTAGAGCACAGTATAAAGCTCGTCCACCTTGAGATTTCACCCTGTACCATCCAGTGGTGGTTGTATCATACGTACTTCCAGGTTTGCGTTTGGGCTTCTTACGTGTGTGAATAGACAATTGAAAAAATGTTGAGTCAACAAGAAGGGGTACGGTTGGACATTTATTCTTTGATCGCTACAATTGTTTCCACGCAACGTAGTTGTCCAGGCGGCGCAGGTATTTGATTATGCCACTGTTTCCCTGCATTATGAGTTCTAGTTGGTTTTCCTCGGGCGATATTTTTATATGTTTTTTTTTATGTTTCAGCCTTGAGGCTGCGGCCATACTAGAGAACCTCCAGTGAAAAACATGCGTTCCCACGCCGGGAATCGAACCCGGGCCGCCTGGGTGAGAGCCAGGAAACCTGACGACCAGTTTACCTTTAAAAAAATACACCGTGATAAACTCAGGCCACGACAGAGAGATAACGTCTCATAAAAGCGAGATTGCTATATATCTTAAATTTGCAGAAGAATTTGTGGTGAGATCAGTTTAGCTTAAAGATCAGAGCACCGCGACGCGTAATCATGGGGGTGTGAGTTCGAGTCTCATAGCTGACCCCCAACACTTTTTCCCTATACATTGTGGGTAGTTTATCCTGTTCAGGTTATATTATTAGCATTATCGTGCGTTTGAGAATTTAAAAAATCATTTCTTATATATATGTATATATATAGAGAGAGAGAGAGGGGGAGAGCGACAGACAGACAGACTGAGACAGAGAGGGTGAGGGAGGAGAGAATGAGAATTAGATATATAGACTGATAGATATACAAATATATAGATGTATACATATATTCATATATTTAATAGAAAAAAATGTACATTTGTTTGCATATAAAAAAAGTCCCACTTACAAGGAATAGAAAAATATCAGGAATTAAAGAGATTGAATAAGAGTTTTACGAGTCCAACAGCTGTTTCTGGGGTGTTGGTCGTCCAAAATAATGGTTGTGAATTGATTCCATCATTGGATAATACCAGCTTCGGTCATCAGGGAAGATTTTTACATTTGAGGTGTTGACAGAAGGGAGATAGAACTTTAATTCAACACCTTTAATTCCTGATATTCTTTCTATTCTACGTAAGTCGTACCTTTTTAAATCTAAACCTATGTACATTTTTACTATTAAATGTATTTAATATTTGTTTCTATATCGACTTACGTAACTTGCCTATCCTTAAATTTACTCCTATATAAATGTTTGTGTGTGTGTGTGTGTGTGTGTGTGTGAGTGGCTGAATAGATATATGATAAATAGACAGACAGATAGCTAGCTA
>NC_142936.1:93527025-93529525 GCF_046866305.1 Octopus bimaculoides | reverse complement strand
CTTAGCTTTAATGATATTCCAGAATTTGTAGAACTTTCATTCTCACGTGAGCTAGAGACAATAATTAACCACTTCATATTTTGTTGGAGACATGTGCAGATCTGCAGAGAACTGTTCTCTACTATATTTCTAAGCGTGTGCAGTTTCTGCTATCATATTATGTGACAGAAATTCTGTATATATTTTATCCTAAGCTGCAATATATTTCGCCAAATAAATTTGATTAGATTTCGAAATATTTGTTTCAAACTGTTTAAGCAAAATTGAACTAATGGTGCAAAATTGAACTAATGGTGCAAAATACAGATTTGTTGAGCCACAGTTGATACAATCATCATCCACTCACCTGGCTAATGCAGAGCATTGCAATTGACAACTTCGGATACAGAATAAACTATATATATATATATATATATATAAAGATATCAGAATCTGAAGTCAGATGATGGATGCACTTTGCAGGAATTCGTTTAAGAATTGTACCAAAATCATTATCAAGTTCACCTCGCAATTGTTCATGGGAAATGCTGAATAATAGAACTATAGAAATGTAGCACATAAGAGAAGGACAATAGGTTTAGGATAGAAACGTTCTAATGAAGGATATGACAATGATAGATATAATATGCATATGGGAACTGAAAAGCTACAGGATTAGAACCACTGAACAGTTGAAATATGTTTGTATAATCCATACGCAAAATTTCACCAAAAATGTTCAATAGGAAGAACCCAACAAATTAACCTAGCTGTTAGAATGTAGATTAAAATGCCTTCTGGCATGTGCCTGACTCTTTTCAATCTGTGTTGTTTTGTGTTCGAACTCGCAGTGCAGTAAATTGAGGAAATACTTAATGACATTCTATCGAGTTAAGCGATGTTTATTCAGTAAGATTTGGTTGACGAAAACAGTGTGGATGCTGCACTTAGTCTTAGTACAGTGTAATTCGACGAAAAGGTCTCGGCTGTGTTCTTTTGAAGTCCGGTTTGTAATGACTATTCAAAATAGGTGTACCGTCGGAAAAAAAATTTCTTCCACTCCACTCATCAATCACTGTTTTTACGGCTGTGAATATAATTATTTAAAGAGAAATGAAAGATTTACGTATATTTATCATAACAACATGTAATAATAATTTTTACTTGCTTAAGGAGTAAAATAATGTTCATTTTGGTAATCTAACGGATGAATATTTTTAAATGAACTTAAATACAATCTCAGTAACAGAAGTTAATTCAAACTCTTTATTTCAAATCAAACGGGGGATAACTTTCTAGATCGATAAAGTAGAAGTGTTACATGGGTTATTAACTCGATGATGATATGAAATACACCTGCAACATCCGTGTTTTAACTTGTTATATTTTGATAAATCTAGTTTGGTTCTTCTTTATGAAAATATTTATATCTGAAAGAATTGGATATATCGATTATTGTTCACGGTGTGTTTCTTTTGTTGTGTGTATGTGTTGTTTGACTCTTTATAACAATATTTGTCCAGTATCTTTCTTCCAATGTCTGGAGATAAATATCACATATCTTCGTGACGATCATTTGTCAACGATATTTTGACATTTATTTTCATATAAATTTCTGACTCGTTTTAGAAATGCTTTACTGTTTCTGCTGTTGTTGTTGCTGTTGTTGTTGCTGTTGTTGTTGCTGACTGTTGCTATTGTTGTTTAGTAGTATTGTAATACCACGTCTGTAACCCATCAAGATTTTGGAGGAAGCTGATAAGTTTTACTACCCAATTATGCTAAAATTGTCTCTAGCTTAGACTATGATTTTCTCTCTTTATCATAACATAACGAGTGTACACTTGGGAAAAGCGTTCACTGAAATAGGGAAACTGCCACACTAAATAGCTTGAAAAATTGAGATATGCTCGTGTAATGTGAGAGAATGTATCTACGAGTTCGATTAGAAAATGAAATATTCTCAATTCTGTTATACTCCATAATAATGTTCTAACATAGGAAAATTGATAAGTGATATTTGTTCTGTCTAATATCCGATGTATATTGCTAAAGGAACCGCTCGTTTTAACATACATGCAGAAAATAGTACAATCTATGGCATAATTATTTCTAACATAACTACATAATAATTCTGGTCCAACGAAGAGTTGGTTAGATATATACCAGTAATTTACGTCTACTTAGTTCGGCTACAAGGTAATGGTGAAAGACATGCACAACCTTGGAACGATATCAACTCAGACAGTACTAAACTATATATAACTTTATAGAGCTAAGCATGTAAATCAAACTACACAAAACAACTGCAGCAGTCTCAATCCTGTTGGTTGGTAAGCAAGCTACTTACCACACAGCCACTCCTGACAGAGAGACAAACAGACAGACAGACAGACAGACATACATTCATACATACTCCTTTATAGCTTCATGTGTTTCACCCTAAAAGTTGTGGACTTGATAGGGCACCGCCAGTACCATCAATTTAAGACGCAAACGCTGGAATGGATCGGACACGTCA
>NC_142936.1:93504525-93524525 GCF_046866305.1 Octopus bimaculoides | reverse complement strand
CTTGGTGAGAGAGAAAAACCTGGCAAAATCTTATATCTTCTTTTCCAGTGACATTCTTCACTGATATTGAAAAGGTGAAAACAAGCAATGTTAATTCTCTAAATGAAGTATTAACAGTAACTGCACGATAAAGTGTAGTATATTGCCACTTAAGTGTGGCTGACCCCTAGGGGTGGATGTTACTGTTGCTTTTAGCCCCAGGAGGACATCTCCTCCAGCTGGCTTATCGACACACGACTGTGTCCTGTTTGCCAAGGGAGTTATCCCTCTCACCACGACCAGCAGCACGAACGTATCCGGATTTCAGGGTTATTTCCCTTCTTCGGTGTTCGACAGCTGATGACCTTGGTGAGAGAGAAAAACCTGGCAAAATCTTATATCTTCTTTTCCAGTGACATTCTTCACTGATATTGAAAAGGTGAAAACAAGCAATGTTAATTCTCTAAATGAAGTATTAACAGTAACTGCACGATAAAGTGTAGTATATTGCCACTTAAGTGTGGCTGACCCCTAGGGGTGGATGTTACTGTTGCTTTTAGCCCGAACGCCGAAGAAGGGAAATAACCCTGAAATCCGGATACGTTCGTGCTGCTGGTCGTGGTGAGAGGGATAACTCCCTTGGCAAACAGGACACAGTCGTGTGTCGATAAGCCAGCTGGAGGAGATGTCCTCCTGGGGCTAAAAGCAACAGTAACATCCACCCCTAGGGGTCAGCCACACTTAAGTGGCAATATACTACACTTTATCGTGCAGTTACTGTTAATACTTCATTTAGAGAATTAACATTGCTTGTTTTCACCTTTTCAATATCAGTGAAGAATGTCACTGGAAAAGAAGATATAAGATTTTGCCAGGTTTTTCTCTCTCACCAAGGTCATCAGCTGTCGAACGCCGAAGAAGGGAAATAACCCTGAAATCCGGATACGTTCGTGCTGCTGGTCGTGGTGAGAGGGATAACTCCCTTGGCAAACAGGACACAGTCGTGTGTCGATAAGCCAGCTGGAGGAGATGTCCTCCTGGGGCTAAAAGCAACAGTAACATCCACCCCTAGGGGTCAGCCACACTTAAGTGGCAATATACTACACTTTATACATATATACATATATATATATATCTTTATATATATATGTGTGTGTGTGTGTGTGTGTGTGTGTATGCATTAATACATATATACATACGCACACACACGCATATATGTATATAAATAGAGAGAGACATATGTATATATTTATATATACATACATGTGTGTGTGTGTCTGTGTTTGTGTGTGTGTGTATGATTGTGTGTGTGTGTGTGTGTGTGTGTGTGTGTGTGTAATTAGAGCTAACCGTCGATAAAAGAAAATTATGTAAAAGAAACTTATGTAAAACAAGACGCGAAGTTGACTGATTTCGTTAAAAAATGACGTAAGGAAATCAGAAAAGAGATTCATAGTTTTACTGTAATGTTAATCTTTTATACTTTACTTACCTACGTCATTGGACAGGAGACATGTTGGGACAGAGCCTTGATGCGCTACATTACGGGTGATGAACACACACACACACACACACACACACACACACACACACACACACACACATATATTTATCAGATGGTATTATTTCAGTTTCCGTCTGTGTGTATGTACGTATATGTTTATAGATATAGATATATATATATACAGGGGTTGGACAAAATAATGGAGGCACCTTAAAATTTCAAACAAATTTATTTTAATATGGGGTAGGACTGCCTTTGGCAGTAACTACAGCTTGAATTCTATGGGATATGGACTCGTAGAAAGTTTGAATTGTTTCCAAAGGATTTTTGTCCATTCTTCATTTAAAACAGTCTCTAGTTCTTTCAGTGATGATGGTGGAGGATATCGACTCCTTACTTGTTTTTCTAAAATGTACCATAAATGTTCGATAATATTGAGATCTGGGGACTGTGGTGGCCAGATAAAATGTCCAACTTCACCAGAATGTTCCTCGTGCCATTCAGTAACAACTTTAGCTGTATGGATTGGTGCATTATCATCCTGAAACATTGCCTTTCTGTTCGGAAACAGTTCCGCAACCATAGGATAAACTTCATCTGATAAAATGCTTAAATAGTCTTGATTATTAATTCTATGAAGGAAAGCCATTGGGCCAGCGGATTTCCAACATATATCTCCCCTCTCCCCAGATCATCACAGATCCTTCCCCATGGTTAACAGTTGAAAGAAGGCAGCCTGGATCAAATGCTTCTTTTGACTGTCTCCACACGTATACTCGACCGGTGGTTGGAAATAAGGTAAAGGATGACTCGTCCAAGAAAATAACACTCTTCCACTGCCTGTAAGATTTTACTCCACTCTAAACATTTGCAACGTTTGTTTTTGAAAGTAGTGGTTTTTTTTTATTGCAGCCCTCTCGTGGAATCCAGCTGTGTGCAGCTCCTGGCGAACAGTGTTTGTGGATACTGGGTTCTCGAGGTGGTCATTAAACTCTGCAGTAATTTTGGGAGCTGTACTTTTCTTATCTTTTCTAGCAATTCTCGTTAGAGTCCGAAGTTTTGAAAGTTTTGGTTTTCTTCCAGAGATTTGTTTTGATGAAGAGGTGTTTTCCTGTTTCTCAAAGGCTGTCATTACTTTGGAGACAGTACTTCTTGATACACCAAACATTTCAGCTGTTACGCTAGCGCCTGCCATAGGAACACCAACAATTTGACCTCTTTGAAAGTCCGATATATCTGCCATTTTAATGAATTTTAATTACCTTTTGCTTATGATATCTGAAAAGACACAGCAATTTTAGCAAAACCTATAAGCAACACTAACAATAAATCAAAAACCATAAAAATAAACAAGCTTTTGATAGTTTTATAAATATTTCAAAATTATGATGCTATGATGCTAGGTGTTTCCATTATTTTGTCCAAACCCTATATATATGTACATATATAAACATATATACATATATATATATATATATATGTATATATATATATATATGTGTGTGTGTGTGTGTGTGTGTGTGTGTGTGTATGTGTGTGTATATATATGTATATATATATATATATATATATATATATATATATATATATATATATATATATATATATGTATGTATGTATATCTTGTAGGAAATGTATATATTCATATATTAATGTATATGCTCATTTACCAGCATATATGTACATATTTATGTTTATCTCCTACGTGTTGTGGGTGGATATATCAAATGCTAATACTGAAGATATGTAGGAAGTAAATATCTGACGGACAAGTAAAAGAAAGAAAGTGAAACCATTCACAATAATGAACAAAAGTGAAATTCATATGAGGAAACAAGACCAGCCAATGGTATTTTTGTAAAACCAATCCTTATAGAACGGTTAAATTTAATGAGAAATATAGAAAGAGAATTTGGTTTCTTTAAAAATTGCTCTCCAATATTGCATCTATTTGCTTTATTATCAAAATTATATGTCATTTATCATATTTTATTCGTTTTCCATTATGTTATAATTGTTTTCACGTTTGCATTTCATTATAATACGGTTGGATTCCTCCTTTCAGTTTTCACTGGTAATTTTTTCCCTCTCCATATTTTTCGTCTCACACACACACACACACACACACACACACACACACACACACACACACACATATATATATATATATATACATGTGTGTGTGTGTGTGTGTGTGTGTGTGCGTGTGTGCCTGTGTGCTTGCGTATGAAGTTGTAGGTGTGTGTGTGGGGAAGGCGGATTGTGTGTATTAACATGTATATATGCTTACGAAAATAGCCATTTATATATATATATATATATATATATATATATATATATAGAGAGAGAGAGAGAGAGAGAGAGAGAGAGAGAGAGAGAGATACATACATACATACATACATACATATAACAGAATATATGCACTACATACTATGGACCCTTGTGTGGCTTGACAGAGACACACATTTAACGAAATTCTGCGGAGATATTCTTCGGTGAGCGAAAATTACGACTGTGTTGATAACATTCATCAAAAAATTGTTTATCAGTATGTGTGCGCGCACGTGTGTATGCGTGTGTATACATATATGTATGTATGCATGTATGTATGTATGTATGTATGTGCCTGTGTATGGAGTTAGAAAGTGACGTACACGAAAGACAAACTGAATAAATCATAATTATTTCTGTTACATTCTCTATTCTCTCTTTCTCTCTCTGTTTCTTTCTTATCTCTCCTGTAATATATTACAAAACACACTTTTCACATTTCTGTTTTTCACTTTTGCTGCTTCCTTTATAAGTTTCACATTATTATCTCATTAATTGACGTCGTTTTCACATTTTTTCTGGTTTTCCTATTTCATGTTACATAAATCTGTATAGATTTATCCATCCGACCATTCATCCACCCGTCTATTCATCCATCTATACATTCATACATATATACTCATATATTTCTTAATATATATATACACACACACATATCTCCTGAAATAAGAATTTCTAACTTCCGGTCAGCCATTGTTATGATCGGCCATTATTATGATTGACCGTTGACTGAACACTATTCAATTTTTTTTTCTCCGTGTTTTTCTTGTCTCCGTATTCTTTCTGTTGAAGAGCGTAGCTCGAAACGTCAAATACTTTCCGTATTCCCGAGCGTCATACTAATATATACTTTTGTTATTTACACCACCTGTCCTCGTCTGTTGTTATTATTTGTATATTCTCCCATATATATATATATACATCTATATAAATATTTATGCATGCATAAACATACAAACAAATATATACATGCAGTTCTATATTTATGGGAAGAGGAATTATTTACATTATTTACATTATGTACATTATTTACATTCGACGGATATTTTTCCTCATCTTGTTTGTTATTAACACAACATTTCGGCTGATATACGCTCCAGCATTCATCAGGTGTGTTGGGGAAATTTCGAACATGGGTTCTCATGGAGTGTTCGTCAGGGTATGTTGATTTTTGTTTATTTTCATGTGTCTTGACCATACGTGTACTGATGCAGTTTAGTGCATTAATTATGAAACCATTGGTTTACCGTTAAGTTAAAAGTTTTTAGGAGGCTAGCTTTGAAAGTTGCATTCCCTCGTGATCGGTAAAAAATATGTGCTTATTTTGGTTGTTTTGACTTATGGAGTCCCTCTAAGCGTGAGGCATTATTGTATAGTAATGCCCTTATATATATAAATATATATATATATATATATATATATATACGCACACAGGATTTCTCGTTACCATTTTCACTTTATATCAGTTTCCTTTTAACGTATTTAAGGAACAGTCTTGGATGAATTTCGTCCAAACAAGATTTTTAAATTTTAAAATCTAAGATTTAAATGCTTAGTAACCAAAAGCTAAGACATGAAATATGCTTAGAATATGAGTGGATATAAATTTCAATACAAATAAACATAAGGAAACTAAATACAATTAGAATGTATTTAAAAACACGAAATATGTTAATCAAAGTTGTTAAATAAGTGAAAAGGTGTGATGAATCAGAAGGCATTAAAGAACATTTGGAAGGAAGAAAGATAATAAAGAAAGTTATAGAAGAATGGATAGCAAAATATATCGCAGACAGAAAATGACAGAGAACAGAGTTAAGTGACGACCGGCATTATCATGTCCAGTGTTATTAGGTACAGTATTACTAACAAGGAGAATGGAAACATATATAGATTTGAGAGAGAGAGAGAGAGAGAGAGAGAGAGAGAGAGAGAGATAAGGGGGTGCATATAAATATATTGTACCCGGAGGGGAAGAGAATAGAGTGAAAATAGTGTTAGTATTCAGAGAATGGAAATGAAAATAGGGGAAATGAATGAATGGAAAAATTATGCAGAGGAAGAAATATACTTATGCGTTTATATGAAAGAGTTGAAGAATAAGAAGAAAAGAAGAATCTGGAGTCTAAAAAGATGAAAATAGAAGAGACTAAAAGAAAAGCCATAAAGAGAGAAACTTGTAAATTGCGCTATAAATGTTATGGGCAGAAGGAAAAAGTATTCATTAACATTTAAGCATTAATAAAATGACAGAAAATTTTTATAGACAGAAAAATTCAAGTTTTTTTTATAAATTTTGAGGCAAGAAGATACGAGTTTACAAAAAGAGAAAAAAAGTAGCAATTTTGATAGGAAATATCATTGAACAACAATGTGCTTCCGAAAATCTTTGATATAAAAATTCAAGTTTGTGCGATGAACTCTAAATACTTCAAACAGCATTCAATACTTTTCGAAATGTTTCCAAAAACATAAAATTCTATATTTTATGGAACAATATATTCTTCATTTGAGTTGAATGATATTCCGTAATATGTATTTATGTTGACAATATTTTATGAAGTATTCGTTCCTAGAATGTATAAATGTGAATGAAAATTTCTAATATGATAACTTTTCCGGAGTGTACCAGAAGTACGTAACAGAACAGTCAGAATATATGTGATAGAATGGTAATAACTCTTATCTCCGGGTGCTTAAAAGAGCATGCACTCCGTGCGTGACTGCTTTTAAAATAATGACAGTTAAAATATATCGCTCAGAGTTGTCTGCCATTTTCATTTTGGCATAATGCTTCCCACCCATATTAGGTTATTAGCCATAAAGTGGACAAAAGTAATTATTGGTAAAAATTACATTATAGATGAATTTTTGGAGGAAAAGTGATACTTTCGGAATGGGATATTACGAAATTGAATTATTAATACCACTGAAGATGTCCTCAACAATTCCTTGGTAAATAGTCTATTAGCGACATACTTTGCATTACAGTTTTGCATTAAAGAATGTCGTTCGTTCCATTTTCTTTTGTTTGTCTATTGGTATAGAGTCTACAAATTCTATAGAATTCCAAATGTATATCCTGCTGCCACCTCATTTCCATTGTATGATGACATCACGTAGCCACTAACGGTGGATGAGCTTTGCGTAGCATTCTAAAAGGTTTTTAACTTATATATACATATGCATATACATATATATATTTATATCTATCTATCTATTTGTCTGTCTGTCTGTTTATCTATATGTCTATCTATCAATCAATCTATCTATTTGTCTATCTATCTAACTAACTATATATATACATACACACGTATATATATATATATATATATATATATATATATATATATATATATATATATATATATATATGTATATATATATATAGATAGATAGATAGATACATACATACATACATACATACATATATATACATACATATATATATATATATATATATATATATATATATATATATATATATATATATATATATATACATATATATATATATATATATATATAAATATATATAAATGTATACACATATATATATGTATATGTTGGTGCATGTATGTGTACGTGTGTGTACGTGTGTGTGCGCGTAGGTGCGTGCGAGAGGGCCTGGTATTTATTTAATCGACCCCGAAAGGATGAAAGGCAACGTCGACCTCGGTGCAATTTGAACTCAGAACGCAGCGGCAGACGAAATACCGCTAAGCATTTCGCCCGGGGTGCTAACTTTTCTGCAAGCTCGCCGCCTTCGGGAGCTTAATATTATAGCCACTCTAGGACTGCAGCTACCATGCACACGCGCAGTACCTGAACTAGTGGAGTACTTAATATATACTGAAAGGATTTTTCCTGAATAGTTATAAAAATAATTATAAAATCCCCACGGTTGGTTTTAGTCATGTATATCTTCGTAAGAAGAGGGAAAGAGAGTCCGTATCCCTGTTTCTAGTCCTCCGTGTAAGGTGAGAGGAAGGGAGGTTGTTTACCTCAATTAAGTGAAAGGGGCCGAATTCTTGTAAAATAATTGCCACAGTATAAAAAACACGAGGCGCTTGTGATATAGCGAATGATAGATTAACGATTAATTGGATTTCAGTTAGAGAAGCATATACCACACTAAGAAACGTTAGGTAAATCGCTAAAACAAAACAATTTTCGTCAACGGAACAAACAAAACAGATTTTCCTTTAATAGAAGCAAATAATAAGGAATACACAAGGTAATTATACTGACCAAACAATGAAAGTAAAGATAAGATAATACATAATTTAATGGAAAAAGTGAATACCGAGAGACAGTGGAATTTGAAAACATATTTAAAGAAAATAGGAATGAAAATTGCTTCATCTCCTTGGTCAGAATCCTGCAAGACGGGAGAAAGAATGATGTGACCTAACAGAAATCTAATAATCCATGGAAATCTCTATCATAAATGAAGAAAGGAAAGATCGGAATTTAACTGCATGGGACCGAATCTCAGTTCAGATATAAACTCATGTATAAGATACGGCGGTGCCTTAGCATGGCCGCAGCTCTGAGCTGAAGCTATAGAAAAAAAAAGATAAAGAAATGATCATCTGTCTCAAATTCGGTTAGATAATCTTGAGGTCCTGACGGAGTTATTTATATTAACTTGTTTGTGTCTGTGTGTCTGTCCATACAAATTGGCACTACGTCGGTTACGACGATGAGGGCTCCAACTGATCCGATGAACGCGACATCCTACAAGGGACAGAACACTCTTCAGACACGTGTACCTGTAACGCAGTTCTCATGGAGTTCACCGTGACACAGAATGCAACAAGTCTGGCCCTTTGAAATACAGATGCAACCCCATTGTTTTGCAATCTGAGTGAACTGGGGTAACGTGAAGAAAGAATCTTGCTCAAGGACAAACACGCCGCCCGGAATCGAACTTTGGATCATGCGATCATTAGCTGAATACTTTTATCACTAAGCCACATAACTTCACAGTATATCCTTACACATTCACACAGATACACACAAACACTCACACATACATACACACACACACGCATACGTATGTATATATGAATGTATGTGCGTATGTATGTATACATATATGTTTGCGTGTATGTGTGAGTAATTATAAGGTTCCTTCATTGGAACCTTAAGCACGCCGGCGTGAACTTGCATCAGTGTAGGTCCAGAGTTCCAAGAAGACATAAATATACTTCGAGGCTTAGTTTAAGTGTTAGAGCAACGATGAAGTGTTTAGTGGTGTATGTTAATATCCAGAGGTTTTAGCTAATGTCCTGTGTTCAAAGCCATCAGGGTCTACCTTGTGTTTTATCCTTCCTGAATTAACAAACTAAAATACCACTCGAGAAAAGGAGCAAAAGCCACTTGCCGCTAAACATCAATCTTCGTGACTGTATATTCGCTTTTACTGACGTTTTTGTCAGATGTGTGTTTTAAGAAAAATATTGGCTTTAATAGTTGCTTAACCAACTTCCTGCTTATGTCCTCCCAACACAGAAAATTATTGCGGGACTCCACGTTTTATGGTATTGCTATGTACTTGTGATATTTCGTCTGTCTGTACACACGCAATGTAGTTCAGGAAACGGTTGGAAAAGACAGAATGAAATAAAATCTGAAAGCCAGTTGATATTGGACGCTATGTGCGCATTGTTTGCAGAAGAATTTGGATAATATGCAAATGCAATTGTGACAATATGCAAGAAATAAAATATTTTTAGATAGACATATTTGGTAATCCTTGAATTTGAGAATTAAACTTTATAAATCCGCATTGAGTATAGTGATGTTGGGTTGCCTATGGAGAACAAATTGTCTTTCGAATTTCGTTGGTGTAACCAAATCTTTTCATAAGAATTTTGCATAATAAAGATTTTCTATCAACTCCTCTACATATGTACGTATATATGGATATATATATATGTGTGTGTGTGTGTGTGTGTGTATACATACATATATACATACATATATATAAGTATATACATTTATATTCATACGTATACATGTATATATATATATATATATATATATATTACATATATGTGTATGCGTGTGTGTGTGTGTGTGTGTATGTGTTAGTATATGTATGTGACAGATCCGTTGTTCCGTTATGCGTACGATGAACAGAAAATACACCCCGTACAGTGAGAGATAAATATCATTTAATATACACAATTACTAAGGGCCAACTAATAGTTTCATGCTTTAAGACACGTTCATTTGACAGATTTAGATAACAAACCATGAACACGCAAGCAATCTTTCAGTCTTAGTCTGTTGTGTTAGATGTATTTAGAAACAGGACTGAGATGACACGAAGGAAACGGGAAAGAAGCGCAGTGCAAGCACACGATATTAATAAAACTACTGAATAATGATAACAATAATAACAGCAATATAAACAATCATCGATTCACATTTTGGCACAAGGCCAGCAGCTTTGAGGGAGAGGTAAGTCTGTTACATCGACCCCAGTGTTTGACGGGGGTCGATATTTTATCGACCGCTGAAGAAAGTAAAGCAGTGTCGACTACTGCCCAATTTAAACTCAGAACGTAAAGACAGACAAAGTGCGGCCATTTTTACGTTCCACAGTCGTCGACATTGCTTTCCCTCCTACCACATCGCAGAGACGTAACAACAACAATGATGATGCTGAAGATGATGACGACGACGATGGCGACGACGATGATGATGATGACGACGATGATGATGATGATGATGATGATGTTTAAGATGATCAAAATAGAAAGATTCAGCTATCGAATTAAACAATGTAAGGTATATGTCGCCAGAATTTCATTAAATATAGATTGTCTTTTTTAAAAAAATCAATTTTATTTGAATCATAGACATTAATATTTTAATTTTAAAATACATTTACAACCATGTTATCATTGAAAGAAACAACATTGATTGTCTTGGACATTTTTAATAATGTTACTTTATTTTGATAATGTTAATAAATTTTGTCATAAATTTATGTATGAAAAGAAAGTGATATAATGCTATGTATGAATGATAATTACGCATGAATATGATTATTTAAATGATATACAAAAGGAAATATATTTTATTGAACAGTTTGTGATTTCTGCTATGCAAACGTCTTCAAAATGTATCTTACTGCAACCAGCAGAGAAAAAGCAATCCGGCATAAGCACACTCGCACAAAGTCACGAAGGCTGGCGCACACCTAGCGACATACATCCAGCATCATGACCACATATTTCCATACGTATGACTAAGTTATTTCGCGCATACGAGTGTGTGTCTGTGTGTTTTTGCGTGTGTTTGCGATTGTGTGTGTGTTTGTGTATGTGTGTGTGCTTGTGTGTTTGTGTGCGCTTTTGTGTGTATGTATGTGTGTTTGTGTTTGTGGTTGTGTATGTGTGTGTTTGTGTGCTTGTGTATGTGTGTGTGTGCTTGTGTGTTTGTGTGCGTGTTTGTGTGTATGTATGTGTGTTTGTGTTTTTGGTTGTTTATGTGTGTGTTTGTGTGTGTGTGTGTTTGTGTTTATGTGCGTATGTGTGTGTGTTTGTGTTTGTGTGTGTTTGAGAGTGTGTGTACTTGTGTATGCGTATGTGTTTGTGTTCGTGTGTGTATATGTGTGGGCGTGTTTGTGTATGCGTGTGCACGTGCGTGTGTGCGTGTGTGTCTTTCTTTTTTGTGTGTTTGCGTTTGTGTGCGCATGTGTGTATGTGTGTGTGCGTGTGCATGTTTGTGTTTGTGCGTGCTTATGTATGTATGTGTTAGTGTTTGTGTGTGTGTGTGCGTACGTATGTATGCCTGTGTGCGTGTGTTGTCTTTGTGTGTGTGTATGTGTGTGTGTTCCTATATGCGTGTGTATGTGTGTAGAACTGGAAGGAGAGGAAGTATCAGGCGAGTGTGCAAGCTGAACGAGAAATATACTTTTCAAGAACAAAATATCACTGATGAAATGAGTGCATAAATACGTATGTTAATCAAATGGAAATTGATAAAGCATTTGAAAAGTCTGTGGAGGTTACGTAATAAGTGCCATGTCCGGAGATATAAAAAAAAGATACGAAACGAATATGTTTGAAATGGACAGAGACGAAAAAAGAAAACGGGGAACAATTTACGGTTAAACCATAGAGAGGATTAGCTTTATGACCAAATACACAGGAAAACATCGCAACACATTAAACAGTCAAGGATTGTTTTAAGAGAAAACGTTGGAAGCAAAGGTTGAAGAGGAAATCGAATTCTGGGAACACACCAATATCTTCAAGATTATCTTTCTTACAAAGGAAATGTGATAAGATAGTGAATTGTTAAAAACCAGTAGTAATTTCCAGAGGTGTAATAGACAGGGCAGAAAATACTAGAGAAATGGAAGAGAACTAGTATCGTGAACCACGTGGGTTGGTCAAAGAAGCTGGAAGGGAGGCGGAAGGGGATATCCTATCGGAAGAAAATAAAAGAAGGGGTGTGGTGTGTGCATGCATGCAGGTGTATTAGATCCTCTCTTTGAATGTGTGTCTCTGTGTGTGCTTGTGTACATTAGCGGACTAAAAGTCGATAACAAGGCCAGGGAAGGGGTGATAGCCGACTGAAATGTGTGAATGCATATGTATGTGCGCATGAGTGTTTGTGCGAGTGTGTGTGTAAGAGACCTGAAGATTCAGAGGCAAAGGGTTGGGAATACGTATCAACCCAGGCGTGAAAGCATTAAGTACAATTATCAAAGAAGGTGGTTGTAAGGGGGGGGGGGGGAAATCGTTTGTGAGTGCAAGTAGAAGAGTGGTTGGATGTGCGTTCTAGTATGTGTGTGTCTGTGTGTGTGTGTGAGTGCGTGAGTGCGTGTGTGATTGTGTGTGTGTGCATGCTTGTGTGTGTGTTTGTGTGTATGTGTACCTGGACATAGAGTAGATATGTATGGGTATGTACACCTTAAAATGATGACGAGTATGCGCATGTGTATACACATAATATACATACATATATATAATCCATATATGTGTGTGTGTGTGTGTGTGTGTGTTTGTGTGTGTTTGTGTGTGTCTGTGTGTGTGTGTGTCTGCGTGTAAGTATGTATATATATATATAGGTATGTATATTCATATAATATATCATATGAATATATATATACACATACATATATCTACATATATATGCATTTGCATATACATACATATTTACACTTATAAATACATATATATATATATAGATATACATATATATTTACATGCATCTACATATCTATAGAGACAGGTATGTACATATAAATATATATATATATATATATATATATGCTTGTATATTTCTACGCGTGTGGTAGTATGTATATAGATATGTATGTATGTTTATATATATATATATATATACATATATATATATATATATATATATATATATATATATATGCATATACGCATGTATGTCTTTCGCAATAGTTAAGGTGGCAGTCCTTTGCTTGTCTGTTATTTGGTTTTCTTATGGAGAAAACTCCAGCAATATTTTCGAGGTTGTTCTTTAATCTCTCTCGCTCACCATAGTTACACGTCTCATGACACAGCATCCTGCTTAGCCAAATCGCTGATAAAGCTTTCTCGTTTATATCCTTCATGTTTTTAAGTCCTCGTCATTTTTTTTCTCTATCTCCGATACGCTCTATGCTTGGTTTCCAGATTAATTGTCTTTAAAACTATTCAGCTGATCCTTTGATGTTCCTATCATATTTTTTTATTGCATCAAACGTGAAAGAGAATATTATAACGAGTACTATTGATTTTCTGGTAGGTAATTCGGAAGTACACCCACCCAAACATTTATATAGAGAATAGAGACCTGCATCAATCTATCTATCTATTTATCTATCTATCTATCTCCCTCTATCTCTCTCTCTCTCTCTCTCTATATATATATATATATAAATATATATATATATATGTATATATATATATATATATATATATATATATATATATATATATATATATATATATATATATATATATATATATATATATATATATATACATATACATATACGTATATATATGTATATATATATTTATATATATATATATACATATACATATATATATCTGCCTATTTATCTATCAATGTACACACATACACTCACACACACATACATACATAAATATTTAGACACATGTATTTGTGCGCATGTATGTATGCATTTATGTATGTTTATATATATATATATATATACATCTGTTTGTAAGTATATAAAGTTTTACATACATATATATATGAAATGTGTGTGTGTGCGTTTGTATGTGGATGTGTTTGCGTATGTATGTATTCAAACATACATACATGCATACATACATACATGCATACATACATACATACATATATACATACATACATTCATACATACATACATACATACATACACACATACACACATACATACATACATACATACATACATACATACATACATACATATTGATGTCGGAAATGGAGAAATAAATGTATGCCAAATAAACGAAAATATTTTCTGGCGCAGAGCTCTGCCAGAATGCTTAATATAGAAGGAAAATCAAATTAAAATCTAAAACATGATAATAAAAAGGGTTGATTGAGGGAAATATATATTTCATAGTTGTATCAATGTGTATATATCAATATAGAGGCGTGTATCAGTGTTTTAAAGGCATGTATATATGTACTTACAGTAAGTACATTGATACATAGATCGAAAAATCACAGATCAATATTCGGGCAGGTTTATCAGGTTTATGTTCGTCCCTAACAGATTAATCATTATTTCTCTGATATACAGGTGTCTTTAATAATCTGAGGTTGTAAATATTGCAAGAAAATTTTGGTTAATTTAGACACAAGGCCTGAAGTTCTGGTGAAAATGGTAAGATGATTACATCGATTTTAGTGCTCGACTGGTACTTATTTTATCGATCCCGAAAAGAAAAAAAGAAAAAATGACATCATCGGTCTTTGAACCCAGAATGTAATGAGTGGAAATAAACGGTGCATTTTTTCCGGCGCACCAACGTTCCGCTAGCTTATCGCCCTTGTAATGGTTTTAAAGTTTGATACAAGGACAACAGGTTCGCGGTGGAGAAGGATTAGCCGGTTAAACTGATCCCTGTGGTACTTATTTTGTCGATTCCGAAATGCTGAATGGAAAAGTCGACCTTGGTGGAATTTCAAAAACGGACGAAATATCACTAAGCATTTTCTCCGGCATGCCAATGATTCTATTCACCCACAGCCTTATTCATCCTTTCTGCTATAGACACAAGGCGTAAACGTCAGCGGGAGGGGCGAATTCGTTTATTTCATAGACCTCAGCGTTTAACTGCTTCTTTATTTACCGACCCCCGAAAGGATGAAAGGCAAAGTCGGCTTCGGCGGTATTTGAACTCAGAAAAGTAAGAACCGTCGAAATGCTGATAGCCATTACAGTTTTAAGGTAAGAAATGGATGAGCAGTGAAACCAAGGATGTTGTAGAGACGAGATTAGTATATGTTCATAATACGAAAACAAAAGGTCACGTGATAAGTGCAAAGTCGGAAACGCTGTTCAGATGTCAACAACCGTTTTATATGAGCCATATGCTATTAACAATATCGGTACCAACCAATGGCGGTCACTTGACGCGCTAGAAATAGCAGCCACATACCCGTCAATTGCTCTTTTTTTAATTTGGATTGGCATATCTAATACTGATGTTTTGTCTATAGGGTGAAGATTAATCTAAAACCAGATATCATCATCATCATCATTATCATCATCATCATTGTCGTCATCATCAACTCATTCGCCTGTCTCCATTAATATTATTATCATCATGCACACTACCACCATGGCCATCACCACCACCACCATTTCACCATTATTACCATCATTGTTTTCGTCTTCGCAATCGTCAGAACAATCATCATCAGCACCAGCAGCAACACCATCATCATCGTCAACTTCTTCGTCGTCGTCGTAGTCGCCATCGTCATCATCATCATCATCATCATCATCATCATCATCATCATCATCATCATCATCATCGTCATCATCATCATCTTCATCATCATCATCATAACCTCACCACCACCACCAGCCGCATCATTGTTTTCGTCATCATAACCATCATCACAATCATTACCAACAGCAGCAGCAATATCATCATCATCATCATCATCATCTTTGTCATCGTCGTCGTTGTCGTCATCATCATCATCGCTGTCATCGTCATCCTCGACGCCGCCCTCTATAATTATGTTTAGCATTATCCTTTTTAATGCAACAATACGTAGAGAAATTGATTTTCGATTTTAATGGTTTATATCTCAATCTTCCGCTAGAGGAGAAAAAAAACTTGAAGCATTTATTTCAAGGATCAGCTATTTAATATTATATACACCTCAATGATGATATTGATGTTATCGTTCCTTGTTGATATTGATGGTGGTGGCGCGGATGCGAGCGAAGATTCTGGTGGGTGTATTTCGTTATTCTTAAAATTATTTTTGTCATTCAATCTGCCACGGTTTACTAGTTTTCTTAGAGGCGTATTTACTTTTCATACAAATCTCTATTTGGCAGCTAAATATACTTACATAAGTGTGTGGTACTCCGTCGGTGACGACGACGAGGGTTCCAGTTGATCCGATCAACGGATCAGGTTCCTCGTGAAATTAAGCTGAGCATAAGTTTAACTTAGTTCTCAGCGAGGTTCAGCGTGACACAGTATGCGGCAAGGCTGATCCCTTTTGAATTACTGGTACAATACATTTTTGGACTGGAGCAACGTGAAATGAAATAAGTTGCAGAAGAACCGAGAGTCGAACTCATGCCCTTACGAACCCGAGCCGAATGCCCTAGCCACTGGGCTTCACTCCAAAAATTCTTACATCGATATGTAGGTTCATACATACCTATTCACACAAAGCAAGCACATATTGACATATATGTATGTATACATACATACATATACACATACATACATACATATATGTATGTATACACACACACACACACACACATATATGTATATATGTATAGAGTGTTAGGTGTGATGTACAGAAATTGAATATTGGGGAAAAAACGTCGTCAGAATTTTGGAAAAAAATCTTTTTATTTATTCGTTATTATTAGCGCTTTAGTTCCTTTCTCGAACTTGTCAAATAAACTTTTGTGAATGTATAAACAGCTTGTTCATTTATAGAAAACAGATGTTTTTTTTTTATTTTGAAGAAGAATACATTGTTTTTTGGGGGTGGAGGGTGAAGTTCCAGTGACACGAGATGAATAGATAGAAATATTGATAGGTAGAGAGATAGAGAGAGGGAGAGAGAGAGAGTGGGGAGGGAGAGAGAGGGACAGAGAGAGAGAGAGAGGAGCCCTCTACCTATTCACCATTTATTCATTTAGAATGGGTTTAAGAATGGTGACCTCTTCAAAAAAAAGGTGTTTTCTCCTCTTTGAGTTACATCTAGAATACAAAACGCACTGTCTCCCCTTTTCTTTCAAACATTCGATTTTGGAGAGAATTTTTTGATGAAATGTAGTTCTGCATGAAAAAATATTAGTATAATATTTACAAATTAAATTTTTTTTAAACAAATAAATAAAGAAAAGAAAATTATTTATATATATATATATATATACTCTTTACTTTTTTTACTCTTTTACTTGTTTCAGTCATTTGAGTGTGGCCATACTGGAGCACCGACTTTAGTCGAGCAAATCGACCCCAGGACTTATTCTTTGAAAGCCCAGTACTTATACTATCAGTCGCTTATGCCGAACCGCTACGTTACGGGGACGTAAACACACCACTGCAGGAACAAACACAGAGACACGAACATATACACACAAACACACACACATATATATAACAAAACTGTCCGATGAACGGGAACGTGAAACTCAGAGTAACGGTTTTTTTGTTATATTTCTGCTACTTTTAAATAAAGTATATATATATATATATATATATATATATACGGCGGGCTTCTTTCAGTTTCCGTCTACCAATGTGTGTGTGTATGTATAGTCGCATATTTCTGTCTCCTTGCGCGTGTGTGCACTTTCGTGTTTGTGTGTGTGTGTATGTGCATGTCTACCGTACTACCCATTTACCTACATATCTAGCCACCACTTTATCTGCCTACGTATTTACCTACTTACCTATTTACTTGACTATCTCCACGCACCCATCCCCTCCCATCTACCGATTATCAAATTAATAATTAAGAACAGTCATCCTCATTACACTTCATCAGCATCTTTTCCAGGTTTAATGCACGCTTAAAATGGATGCGAACACCGTGTTATATATGTATAATTTTATATACATACATGTGTGTATGTGTATGTGCGTGTACGTATATATGCATGTATTTGTATACCTATGCGTGACTGTATGCGTGCATGTATACGCATATGGGCTGTAGCTGGTTAATTGTATTTTCCTGTGTTAAAATTTATTTTCTGAAATATCTAACCACAGGTGAAACCTGCCAAATGTGATAGCATGACTGTAAACAAACACACAGGCATATATAGCTGCACACATACATACGAACATACATATGACTATAAAGATAAGTATAACAGCTATTGTGTGGACATCATGCTTATTTTTATTTTAATGAGGTACAGCTTATGAAATATTTAGAATTTGTTATAGTACGAAACATTTTTCTCGTATATGAGATATATATCTTTGAGTATAAATCTGAACTGATGGAAAAATTAAAACAAATTTTAAAAAGATTATGAAAAAATTCTATAATCAAAAGGATACTGTTACAGAGAGCCTGTTTAATGAAAATAACAATTGTTGGAATGTGTCACATTGCCAAGAGTAGATTTGCTTTAGGTTGCTTCTAATGAATAGTTATGTGAAATTACAGAGAACTAAATGAATGTAAATAGGCAAACGGAATTTTGTTTGAAATTGTTTAATTTTAATTTCAGGAGAGCCTTATAATTATGTTTAAATTTGAGCGGAAAACGTAAATGTATTTAGAAAGGACTATAATCATAAAGAAAGATCCTAGATTTTAAAAATTTTAGATGTTGTGTCGATTTGTGTTAATTTGTTTTCAATGAGAGGTGACTAGCATACTAAATTGTTTTTAAAGAGGAGAAAATTAAAATAGTTATTTGCCACGTAAGCTATGCTGAATTGAAGTTTAAATTAAGAAATTATAGTTTTCGGATGAGGAGATAATATATTTGTTGAAATTTCGTTTGTTCTATTTCGTTCTTATAATTAAATGGAGAAAATGATTTTCACCAGAAATATGTTAAAAAGTACGAGTAATTTTCGCAGAAGAAAACGACAAAACAATTACCATTCCATTAGATAAAAGATCTCAATCGCGTATTTTGAAATATTTTTATTTCGTTTTGGTGATCACAAATAAAACTTTACAAACAATGTGTGTATTCGATTGATTAACTCCTCCAAATCTTGAAAATCATATTCGTTAAAAATTTTGTTACAAGACCAACAAGCTCGAGGTGGGGTGTTACTCGGCGAGATGTACTCCACTGAACAACTGGTACTTATTTTGTCGGCCTCGAGAGGAGAAAAATCTACGTTTAATATCCTCGGCAGATATTGAGCTCAGAATGTAAAGACAAACGAAATGCCGCTAGTCAATTTTCCCGGTGAGGTAACGATTCCACCAGCTTGCAGCTTTCATGCAACGACGTTAACAATACGATTAGATATCATTGTCCGTCATTCTTATTCGTATTACTTTCTCTTTGACTGTATGGAGCAACACGATTTCAGATTTCCGTTCGTTAAACCCAGCGCTAATAAAGAAAACTAGATCTTGTTTCTTATCTTCCAGCAAGGAAATATGAAGATTAGCATTGTTCTGAAGGAAGACGGCACCTTCCAATTCGCTAATTCTGAACATTTTTCATCGATTCCCAACTTTAATCCGACTAAATTATAACAATCTCTCTCTCTCTCACTCTCTCTCTCTCTCTCTCTCTCTCTCTCTCTCTCTATATATATATATATATATATATATATATATATATATATATATATATATATATATATATATATATGTATATATATATATATATATATATATATATAGTATAGTGGTATATATATATATATATATATATATATATATATATATACATACATATAGCATAGTATGTATATATATATATATA
>NC_142936.1:93487025-93489525 GCF_046866305.1 Octopus bimaculoides | reverse complement strand
AATGAAATTGGTGGTGGTGGTGGTGGTGGTGGTTGTAGTGTTGTCGTTGTTGTTGTTGTTGTTGTTGTTGTTGTTGTTGTTGTTGTTGTTGTTGGTGGTGGTGGTGGTGAACGGGTGACTGGTATGGTGAGGTGTTGTTGTTGGTAATATGTCTGATGATAGTGTTAGTAAAGATGGCGGTGGTGCTGGAGGTGGTGCCTGTAGTGACAGCGGTGGTCATGGTATAAATTTCACAGTATGGCGGGAATGTGGGTAATAGAGGTAGTGTGCTTGTTATTGTGGCGGTGATTGTTGTGATGGCAGAAGCATAAATTTTAGAGCTGTGAATACGATGGTGGTGGTCGTGGTCGTGGTGGTATTTCTAGATGGTGGTGGTATTGTCGTTATACTAATATTGTATTCTGGAATACTTAACTGCAGATCGACTCTTGTCGGCAACTTGAGTCGTTCCAAACTTGACCAACCCCTGCTTTTTACATATACGATTTCAATACGCGTTGCAACCGTCTGTTAAGGACTTACGACCACATGTGTTTTCACTTATACATTTGTAGTTATAAGAGGTCGTTAGACAAAGCAATGGGACTAGTCTAATACTGTTCGATGAGTCAATACTGTGGGATTCCGCTTTACAGTGTTGCCACATCAACGGCTCCTACAACTCCAGTTCAAGCCGCAACCACAACCATGTTCCGTTCACAGGTGGACAGTGGATCACATATTTTGTGAAGTGATTTTGTTTTGTGCAAGGACAGTTAAGGAGAACACTGTGCGGTCAAGTTTTATTTCAAACTCAGACACAATGCACTGAAACATGTGCAAAACTTCAACAGTCTTACAGGACGATTGCTTCTTCAAGAACACAGGTTTCCAGATAGTCCAAACCTTTTTAGAAGGACACGAAACCCTTGATGATGACCCTCGTTCAGAAAGGCAATCTGCTTCAGAAGATGACGATAATGTGGAACGAACCAGAGATGGGTTGCTCAAATAAGGCTAAACATCAAAGACATTTGTAAGTTGCCTCATGATAATGCTGCTTTCGATTACAGATCTTTTTTTGAGCTGAAAGGCATCCATGTTGTCCCTCAGCGCCCGTATTCACGGTGTGACTTCTTTCTCTTCCCAGCTTCAAATGTCACCTCAAAGGGCCTGATTTTGGCACGTTGATAGCGCAAAAACGGCTGTAACCGACCAGCTTAGGGCTATTCCAGTTTCAGAGTTCTAGCACTGATGTGAAGAGAGAAAGTGACGTCCTGAGCGCTGTGTAGCTTCCCAGGGGAACTTTTATTAAAGAATAATAGTTGATTTGCAGTTTAACTGTAATTAAAAAAGTACCTGCTGAAAAAAGCTCGTTAATTTATTTAAGGACCTCGTATTTTTATTGTAATGCCTATTGTTGTGTAAACCAGGGATAACCCGACTACAAGATATTCCGTCCTTTAGTATCCGTTCTTTTATTCACACAACGGATGTTAAACGGATGTTAAACGGTAAAAAAATTTTAACTTTAGTTTATAGAAGGGTTGACCTCAAAAGAGAATCATAACTGGTCGATCTAACACCAAGCCCGAGAGTATAGAACGTGATATTGTAAGAGGAAAATGCTTGGCAAGATCGATTTAGGCGAGATGAACCCCTATCAAAAACAGCAATCCAGGGGATGTAACACATCGCATTTTGGACGAATGTGAGTGAAACCATTCTAAGTACTTCAATCACTTAAATAAAGTCTCCATATGGAATTTTGTAATATATATATATATGTATATATATATATATATATATATATATATATATATATATATATGTATATATATATATATATATATATATATATATATATATATATACAAGTATATGTATTTTATATACATGTAGATGATAGATAGATAGATAGATAGATAGATAGATAGATAGATAGATTCATGCCTATCTACATATGTGGGTGTCTGAGTCTCTAAATCGATGTATATGCATTTACCTATCGCAAAACACACGCACAAAGGCATACCAACATAGACGCACATATGCGTCTCTGTGTGTGTGCGTTTGTGCGTGTATGTGCGCGTGCATATTTACGCAGACATCTATATAGTTAATGAATATCTGTGTGTGTGTGTTTGTGTTTCATATGCGTTAAAATGACAATCTATAATGACTTTAGAGAGAGAGAGTGACTGAGAGATGTGTTAATCCCAATAGTACGATGAAAAGGCGCTTAATTTTCTATGATTCATCGCACTATAATAGTTTGCTAATGAAGGAGACCATTGAATATTATGCAAAATTATATATTATGGCAGTTTTGTAAATACATTGGTTGCAGTGATTTCAGTAAAATGAGGTTTTAGTGATGAATGAGGTGCTAGAGATTAAGACCTTGCTGTTGTGGAGGTTAAGGTAGAGAAAAAGTGAGACAAATTACTACTTAGAATATCATAATGATAAATGTATTTAATTTTTTTTTCTTCGTGTTGCAGTGAATAGAAATTGTTTA
>NC_142936.1:93477025-93482025 GCF_046866305.1 Octopus bimaculoides | reverse complement strand
TCAGATGCATTCCAGCATGACAGCCCCTATTGATTATGATGCACACCTGTGCCCCACATCCGTTACCATCCCTTCATCACCGCTTTCGATCCGCTCAGTCAAACATTTGTTTTGACTTATTAGCAAATTCGAAGGCCGCAAGCTGGTAGAATCGTTAGTGCACCGGGAAAAATGTTCATCGGTGATTTTTGTTTTCCGGCTTTTCGTTCTGAGTTCAAATTCTGCCGAGGTCGAGGTTACCGTTCATCATTTCTGAGTCGATGAAACATGTACCAGTTGATCTTTGTCGTCGATATAATCGGCTTACATACTTCCCAGAAATGTTAAGCTGTTGAACTTATAGTAGAAAGGATATTAGCAAATATGATCCACCCGTAGCCATCTCATATTTCCCTTTTCTTTTGGCAAGTCGTGCAAAGCTCTGGCATGAGCTTCAATCTTTACACTTTACTCAGTCATACTCGTTGACAGATTTTAACAAGTCAACCTTGCTCCTGTATATTTTACTGTTCATTTTAGTGTTTAGCTCCTCAACCAACTTAGAATTGGTCTGTCTTGAGTTCCAAGCTTCAAAAGCCTGGATATTAACCTCGTTTCCGTAATATATAAATGATTGAAATTACAACACACCCCACATGGTTGGGGTGCTAGTCCATCACACGGTTAACTTCCCCGTTATAGCTCGAACGCATTTACAGAGGTGTGAGCTGAGCCAATGTGAAATACAGAGTTTTACTCAAAAACATAGCTAAACGCCCGGTCGAGGAATGCAAACCAGCATCTTATCATCGTCAATGCAACACCCTTACTACGACGACATGCGAATTATCATCAAATTCATCATATCGTCTAGTAATTCCTATTCCATTCTTTGCATCAGCAATCAGGGAAGTACTTAATGAATTTTCACCACCTCAACAAATCAAATATCTGCTTTGAAGATGGTTTAAAATGGCTGATATCAATTCCTGTTATTTGATATCTATATATTGTTGTGTCTGGCGAGAGTGATTCTCCTTTAGTGCCTTATAATTTAAGACACTCACCAGAAAACTTTCCACTCATTTACGTATTTATTTTTTCCTTAAATTTTCGTTACTTCTTGCAACCTTTTCAATAGTCATTGACTCTGTCCGTTAACGAATATTGAAAAGGTTGCAAAACGCAACGAAAATTTTAAGAAAAAGAAATAAGTAGATGAGTGGAAACTTTACCAGTGAGTGTGTTAAATAATAAGGCACTAAAAGAGAACGACTCTCCCCAGGCACAACATCATTCCAGAATACTATAAAGATGTCTTCATCTTTGCATTTGGCTTGCAAGATTCTTTATGGGAGTTCGTGTGTTGAAGCATATTTTCTTGTGCCAGTTTTGAACCCGTGACCTCATATTTTTAATTATTGCTATCGTTTAGCAGAATATGAGCTACCAGAGAAATAGAGTCGAGTCATTCGGCTTCAAACTGAGACCACCGTATCAATTCTGGATCAGTGCCTTGAAGGGATTTCGTGGAACAAATTGACCCAAGTACTTGTTTGCTGAAGTTTCGTTCTTCTTCTCTCAGTCTCCTCTGCTAATGTTACAGGGACATAAACAGAAGCCAGTTGCCAAGTAACCTGGAAGGACAAACACAGACTGACACTCCATCAGTGATGAAGGGTTCCAGAAGATCCGATCAACAGAAAGAGCCTGTACGAGAAATTAACGAGGACTCTATAGACACGCTTAACGTAGTTCTCAGGATGACTCAGCTTCAGACATGATGAGTCAAGACTGGCCCTTTCAATTACTGGTACGACCCATTTTTCCCAGCTGAGTTGACTGGAGCAACGCGAAATAAAGTGTTATATTCAAGGACATAACGCTCCACCAGGAATCGAACTCATGTCCTTACGACACTGAGTTAAATACCCTAACCAATACGCCACGCACCTTCATAAACACACACAAACAAATGCATACACATATACTGCGGGCCTCAACCCGATTCCGTCAGTCAGGTTCACTCACAAATCATTGGTCGATTCAGGCCTTATGTGCCGCGCAGTGGGACCGAGCCAGATTCAATGTAGTTGCGAAGCGAGCTTCTTAACAGTCGTACCTGCACCAATAGTTCAGCCCACTTCAAACAAAGCATCTTCTAGTTTTGACAATTCAGAATTATTCTGTTATCTGGTGACTCTCTCTCCCTCATCTATAACTACGTTTTACAACGTATTCCTTGCATTATAGATAGATAGATAGATAGATAGATAGATAGATAGATAGATAGATAGATACATACATACATACATACATACATACATACATACATAAATAGACAGATAGATAGACGGACAGACAGACAGGCAGGCAGGTAGACATACAGACAGGTAGGCGGGCAGGCAGGCAGATAATAGACAGACAGACAGACAGACAGACAGACAGACAGACAGATAGATAGATAGATAGATAGATAGATAGATAGAAAGGACAAGAGAGAGAGAAATACACACAGGGAGAAGAGGGAGAGAGAGAATGTGAGAATGAGAGAATGAGGAAACGATAGGACTACGTTATTCAATGAGCATCGACAAAGGCAGAATTGGACGTGAATAAATATTATGTAAGACTATTGAGTATATTTTTTGCTAAATTGTTTTTCCAATCATACTTATGAATATATAATGCACAATCGTTTGTACAATAAAATATATTTTGTCGGAGTCACGACTATTGTGTAGCTATAAACGTGAGTGAATACCTTTTCCATTCATAACATTCTCGGATTTTTATTCGCATTTATAACAACTTTATTTGCAAAAGCGTGAGCTGTATAGTGATTATCAGCTTATCGAAGTTTCCATTGATTTCAATATGCGACGAAATGAGTAAATTTCGATGGCTAATAAACTCTTTTTATCGAATATTTTTCACCTTTTGACATCTATGCTAGCTGTATACATGTATGAAGATTACTAACTTCCTGCACCAGGATCTTTCGATCATACCAACCCATGTATTTAATATGTAAATATAGAGAGAGTCAACAGATGAGATTCAGAGATGCTCAATATAGAAAACACTCTGTAGTGCTCAAATGATTTGAACTTAAACTTTGAAAACATTACCGAGAACTAAGTCTGATGGGTAAAGAGTGACTATAAGAGGAATCCAGGTAAGACTATGTAGATAATTATACAAATAACCAAATAAAACCTCCGGGGTAGATATACAAACTATACGTATATGTAAATAGAGTAAACATACACTGAAAATATTCAACCGATGAATATTGAAGTACAAATATATAGATAGTTATATTTTAAGAGAGAAAACTTACACACTGTACAAACTCACAGAAAATTAATGTGGGAAGGCGTGGTATAACAGATCTGACATCTGTTTCAGGGGGCTGGGAATTACTTCATAATTTTGGCAGTTGTAGTTCGCTAAAAGTCAATAATGTGCCACCACAGGCGGAAGCATGTAGACATTAGCAGATCCGGCTGCCGTCTTCAGGGTGGAAAGGTACATTTGAAATCATAACGCGTGAAGAGGAAGGCGAACATAAGTAATTGAAGGAGGGAAAATAGGCAACTCGATGCGGGTGTGGGGTATGGAAGGCAGGAAGTGCAAGGGGAGATGGTAAAGTATGATCAGAAAGATGGATGGGATGAGTGATCACGGTACTGAGAGAAGTAGAAGGAGGAGAGTTTGGAGGAGTAGGGTTTCTAAGGGTTGTGTTCTTGCTACTCGGAGGATTGAAGTGGGGATCAGTGACATAAACCGTAGGAGCCAAGGACAGGTGTTGAAGTTTGCGTCTATTAGAGCAGGGGTTTTCAAACTGGGGTCCGCGGACCACAGGGAGTCCGAAAGGACAAGACAGGGGGTCCGTAGAGAGCAAATACGTTTTATGGGCAATTTAATTTTATATATGTATTTTAATCGAAATCTTTTAATTGACAATAAACCTATTTGTTAAATACTGTTAAATAAATAAATGTCCAAGTATATGTTATTTTAAGCAAATATTTATGTATAAATTTCATAAGCGTTTATAAGGGGGTCCCTAAGGTAAAGCCTGAAATATAAAGGGGTCTGCAAGTCAAAAAGTTTGAAAACCAATGTATTAGAGGATCCTAGACGTGTTGAGGTAAGAGATTTTAATAGATGATTTGTTGAAGATGGGGTGATATTTATGTTGTCGTGGGAAATTGTAGCTTAGAATTATTTTTAAAATGCTTAGGTAGGGATTTAACTTGAAGTAAGATGGTGCGAACCATAGGATCCCGCACTTCCTTGGAGGCCTAAGAGAGCAGGAGTAGAGATGGTGAGTCCACATGAGGAGACTTGAGGTTATATATATATATATATACATACATACATGCATGCATGCATACATACATACATATGGTGGTTGTCTACTCCTTAAACAGAGTATGACCACCTCCTGCACCTACACCTTAGCCCTTTCATGGCGTCTGATGTGGCTTTTTAAACCAGACAATGTTTTGAAAAAACACCCACACAGATTGCACCTCTGATTTGCACTACCAATACCTGCAAGTAAGTTCTGCTCATTGTGGATCCTAACATGTCTTTTAAGACCCCCATTGGATTTGCAAACCCTCTGGCACATATATATATATATATACATACATACATGCATGCATACATACATACATACATACATACATACATACATACATACATACGAGCTTGTGTGTGTGTGCGTGTGTGGTCACTAAAGTTCTTTTGATTGACCAGATTTAACCTGGAGCCAAGGAAGCAGAACACGACAACATTAAGACACGTATGGAAACAATATTATAAACATTTCCTACGTTTATTGAAACATCGGCTATGTTACGTTAAGTATGTGTTATGACCGAAGATCTGCGTCACTGGGAATATAAAACTTGCTTTTATTTTCCTTGAGCCAACACAAATCAATGCAGTATACATATATATATATATATGTGTGTGTGTGTGTGTATTATATATAATATATATAACCT
>NC_142936.1:93447025-93472025 GCF_046866305.1 Octopus bimaculoides | reverse complement strand
AGACAATACTCTCCTTAGAATACGAGCTGCACCCAACATTGCTGTCTTTTGGATCACTTCGAGCCTGACAGTAGCTCCAATAATCTTAATATGTTTTTCCAAGCTCTTGGAAACTGCTCTTAACTCTCCCTCTCTCAACCGGTTGCCTTCTTTTCCATGTCTCCTTCGGTGTTACTTCGGTGTTTCTCCCTCACAGATATGTGTAATGTATTGACCTTAGTTTCTCATACAATGGTACCTCTCATAATTCTCTCTCTCTCTCTCTCTCTATCTCTCTCTCTCTATCTATCTCTCTCTCTCTCTCTCTCTCTCTCACACACACACACACACACACACACACACACACACATTTACTTCTTCTCTTACTTCACTTTCTCTTAACCGGTTGCGTTCTTTCAAATGTCTCTATCGATGTCATTTTGAAAAAGAACCCATAAAAATACTGCTAGACTTCGGTGAAAATTACAATTACACCAAACTCGCTAAACACTATTTTAAAGAGTGATTTTTATGCTATTGAATTGCTCTAAACGAATTTGACCATAAAAATGTTGGAAATTTAGTATTTTTTAAGATACTAATAAAATTTGTCGGACCTATTTTCATGGCGTCGGGCGTCGGAGCAATTGTTATGCCCGTTTACGTCGTTGCGTGTATGAATGTACTTTCGCCTGATGTTTCACTCATGCGTAGAATTCTGAAATGGTAGACGTAAAAAATATGAAAATTTCGGATACTTTGCGCATTCGTCTGCATGAAAATAGGTTCGATTGATTTTATTATTACCTTTAAAAATCCAAATTTCCAACATTTTGATTGCCAAATTCGTTTAGAGCAATTCAACGACATAAAAATCGCACTTTAAAATAGTGTTTAGCGAGAATGGTGTAATTGTAAATAAATTTTCAAAGTAAATTTTTCCAATAAATACCATGAAAACTTCCCGTTCAGAGAATTTAGCTCAAATACTAGCTGAATCGTCTGAAAACTTTCACTATAATTGTCATAGGTATTCACGCTTTCAACACTACACTATGCCCAGAGAAAGAAAGCGCAACAACCTGTCCCGAAAAAACACTCCCGTTCAAAAATTGAAGGCGAATGCAAGAAACCTATGCAGAGGAAACAGAGGTACGGAGAAAGGCAGATCGGCTGAAGAGACCGGAAACATGTGAAATGGAAAGACCAGATGTTTCAGAAACACGGAGGAATGTGAAGCGGCTGAGAACACAAGAAATCCGTGCAATGGAAAGACCACAAGAAACTGAAACACGGAGGAATGTGAATCGGCTGAGAACACAGAAAAGTCGTGCAAAGGAAAGACCACAAGAAATAAGCACGGAGGAATATTAGTCGGTTGAGGAAACAGGACTCCAGAGAAAGCACGTCGCTGCCACGAATTCAGCAGCGACAAGCAAATAACCAGGCATGATACCACTCGAGACTCCTACAGCAGTTAATTTATTCTACAAGGCTACAGGACCTTTGTGAAGTGGCCTTCAGGAGTATTGATGAGAAATATGGATGAGCAGCAGAGCCATCATTACTCCTCGAAGTGAACACAATTGCCATGTCAAAACTTCTACAGAGATATAGTAAAACTTATCGAAGCTGTGACACTTTATAAACGAAAACGAGTCTAGGTTTCCCACTGGAACTGACCAATGATCTCAATCAACCAGGGTTTCTACCACACATTTCGGTTTTGAAGAAGCACTCTTCCATTATGCTGCTCAGAAATATTGATACAGCAGGAGGTCATTGCAACGGAACAAGATATATAGTCTTCAATCTACAAAACCACATCATTAAAGCAGAACTGGCCAATGGGACACATGCTGGAGTCCGAATGATGATACCACGAATTCCACTGACCACCACTGAAGATTATCCGTTCTTATTTTCCAGGAAACTGTTTCCTTTGAATCCGACTTTTCGAATGACATCAAACAAATCCCAGGGCCGGACCTTAGAGAACGTTGAAAATTACCTGGGAACGCCTATGTTCAGCCAAGGTCAGTTTTATGTTGCCAACAGCAGGGTTGGTTCTGGGAACAATGTGCATATTTTGGATTTGGACTCAGAATATAAGGCTATGAAAGGAATCTACACTGACAAAGTTGTCTATTAAGAAATTCTTTAAGAAAATTATAAGTTTCACAGGAATTTAGATATGTACTAACCGAATCAACCGCGCGGAGGGCGATGATTCAGCTAGTATATATATATATATATATATATATATATATATATATATATATATATATATATATATAGGGCGTGAGAGAGAGAAAAAGAGACATATATACACACATGGATATTTATATGTATTTATGTGTGTATCTGTGTGCTCGTTATCTACCATCGCTTGACGGCTATATTGGTTGGCCGCAGTCAGACGCATGAATCAGGAGAATGGTATATGATAAAACATATGTATTCGTATTAAAAATAGTTGAAAATAGTTAAAAACTTTATATAGAGAAATAGTAATATATTTCATCAGTTTTTAATGCATAAGTAATCGAATGTCTGTAATCTCTGCGATCATTAAGTTTTGAGTTTTCACCGAGACGGCATTAGAATGTTATATGATAATTGCAGTATCAGCATATTAAAACTAAGGTGAAATCATGATGATGAGAAAGTTTACCACGTTAATTCGCGCTTGAAACACCCGTTAACTCCTCGTCCTCCATATTACAAACTGTAATTTGTCTTAAATCATAATATATGCAGAGACTTGACATTTCGTCGTTATTCAAATTAACAAGTTTTCACAGTAAAGATTTAGAAAGATATAAATAATTCAAATCCAGTTGCTTGAATATCTGTTACTACATTGTTCACACATGGTTAAACTGCATACTAAGGGGAGATAAATATACGATACATACGATAAACTTTGTGAAACATTGCTGGAGGTAGAATCTCCTACGTTCTGATTCTGCATATTAATTGTATTGTCTAAACAAATACATCAAAGAAGCCTTTACACGCATACGCACACAGATGTATATATTCCTATATATATAGATGTATATACAAATATACATACATACATAATATAAGAATTAAGGGTACTAATAGGGAGCACCAGCATGACTAACATAGCAGCCAAAATGAACAAACCACAAGTTTTCACTTAAACACAAAGATGAAAGTAGACAAATGAATAAAAACCCTAAGACCCCGTACCAATGACGAAAATAACCAAAGGGTTTTTTGTTAATTTGCCCCCTTTCATCTTTGCGCTTAAGTGAAATTAACTCCAACGCCACTAAGACACTACACTTAATGACTGACAAAGGGAGGTAAGTCCATAGCGCATATAGCCGTGTCGTGATTTTAGATTTTGCCTTTAGGTTCTAATTGATAATAAGCCACCGTATTAATTAATTGCTTATGTATATATATATGCTTTTATTATTTTATTCTTTTACTTCTTTTAATTGTTTCGACCATTTGACTGTGACCAAGTTAGAGCATTGCCTTTAGTCGAACAAATCGGCCAGGATTTATTCTTTGTAAGCTTAGTAATTATTCAATCAGTCACTTTTGCCGAACAGCTGGACATAAACACACCAACATTGGTTGTCAAGCGATAATGGGAGAACCAACAAAGACACATAAATTCACACGCACATGCCCCCCCCCCATATATATATATATATATATATATATATATATATATATATATATGACGGGCTTCTTTCAGTTTTCGTCTGCCAAATCCTCTCACAGGTCTTTGGTCGGCCCACGGTTATGGTAGAAAACACTTGCCCAAGGTGCCACTCAGTGGGACTGAACCCGGAACCCTGTAGTTCGGTAGCAAGCTTCTTACCACACAGCCACTCCTACACCTATGTATAGTGTGTGTGTGTGTGTGTGTGTGTGTGTGTGTGTGTGTGTGTGTGTGTGTGTGTGTGAACGTATGCATGTATTTATGTATGTATGTATGTATGTATGTATCACTCTCACATTCATTCTTTCTCTCTCTCTATCTCAATATATATGTGTATATGTGTTTATATATATATATATATATATATATATATATATATATAGATAGATATTTAACTTTCAAAATTTCACTCGCGGAATGGAAGGTGTTGAATCTTAGAAGGTAGTAAGTAAAACGAAAAGTATATGAATATTTCCCTTTGTACATGTAGAACATTATGATTGCCTTGATTGGGCGGAATATATTAAAACTGCGAACAGATCTCATTGACACGAGACTTACGATCACACTCTGATATCCACGATGTCCACACACTGTGTACAATAACTTGTTATGCAGTGAGGAAGAAATCAAGTCAAACAGTTCAACTAAAACACTTCAACGAATTTGCTTATCGGAACTATAATAGATTCATCAAGTATCAGTACGAAAGAATTTTTCCCTCTCTATCTCTTTCTATATATATATATATACATACATACATATATATATATATATATATATATATATATATATATATATATATATATATATATATATATATATATATATATATATATATGTCGCTCCCTGTCTAACTCACTCACACTCTATCTGTTTAAATATCAATCTCCTCCTCCTCCTCTCGCTCTCTCTCTCTCTCTCTCTCACTATTTCTATCTCTTCGTCTCTCTCCAATGAAATTTGGATATATTGAAGAAAATTATGGATTTCTATTATTCCAGACATGTACTTACAATTTGCTAAAAGGTTGTCTTGCGAATTGTTCCCGATGCCACGTCTACGATATAAAACTTTAGTTCAACATGTCTTAATATATTGATAACTTCTAAAAGAAAATGTTTCTTCTTCGTTCACATTTGGTGAATATAGCTTTCTCTTCAATGAGCTGACGTCATTAGACAGCATCCAAAAATCATTGAATGTTTCGAATCTTAACCGCATCATACTTCCGTTGGTAGGTTAGCAGTGATGGTTAAATCCAAAATACAACTCGTGATGTCTTTCTGGTTTCCGGCCTCACCCCTCTCTTTTCTTCTATAATAAGCAAGAGACTTTTTTCTACTGCCTCTACCAGAGCAACTGTTCTCTCTTTCATTCTTAGCATTCTCCATACTGCAAGCCAGGCAGTCCACTACAGCCAAATTCCACTGGAGGTAGTCACGAATGCTCTCCATTGTCTCTGCAAAACCTTGCAAAATGTTCTGGAAATTCATACGTTCACATCCGAAGGCTTCCCACATGATTATAAATTCGATCAAAATTTGTTTTTTTGTATTTTCAGCCAACTTATCTACCTCTAGTGTTACACAGGACTTAGCATAGGTGCGGTGCAAAATTCGCAAGATGATCCAAATACAGCGCCAGTACTGAAGTGTTAATCAACGACAGAATTTAGTTCGTGTTAAAATGCAACATGTCTTCTTTCTCATGTCAACGAATTCTATTTCTGTTGAGAGATAAATAAATAAAGTTTGATTCTGAAATAATCAACAACAGAGTAAAAACAGAAAAGAAAAAAAATTACAAAATAACAAAACAAAAAAATAACAAATATATAAGCGAAATTGCGACAAAAAAAATCACCAATAGGCAATCAATCATCCACTGATTGAACGTTAAACCTGGTTCGATTAAGTGGATTTTGAAAGGAGAACTAGAGTTGAAGTCGCTGAAGGTGAAACCTAACGTAAAACTTACAGTAACGCAAATAAATACAAATAAATATGAGTGCTATAAGATGTATTATATATATATATATATATATATATATATATATATACACACACACATATATATATATATATATATATATATATATACACACATATATATATCATATATCATATATCACATATATATGTACCATATATATATATATATATATATATATATATATATATATATATATATATATATATATATATATATATATATATGCATATATATATATAAATATATACTTGTGTACGTATGTGTGTATGTATGTATAGATATGTATATATATATATATATATATATATATATATATATATATATATATATATACATATACATACATATATACACACATGTATATATACATATAAATATGTCTCTATATATGTAAGTCTGTATGTGTGTGTGGTTCAGTGCGCGCGTGAGTGTAGTGTGTGTGTATGTATGTTTCTGTACATACATATACAAATTGAAAAGAAAAGGATCTAGAATATTTGAAACATATAATGTGTGTATAAAAATATAATCAACATGGATGGCGAACAGAATTTAAACAAGAATACCAAATATTGAAAATAAATAAATGAAATGAAATACAACAAAATACAGAAAATAAAAGCAACACACGCAAAGGTAAATCCGATCACTGCTTACGATTCCTTCTTTTCTTTCTTCTTTCAATCTTGTTTTTGTTTTTAATATTGATGACTTATTTTCTATATTGTTTTATTTTTCGACCAAGTGCTGGCATCATTACAATTTCATTAGCGTCTTCTGTTCAACTTCTAATACCAACACACTCACACAGAGACACTCAAACAAGCACACACATCCGGACAAGCTCACACACACACACGCACACACACAGCTACATGTTTGAATTTCTATTCTTGTCGCTATATATATATGTGTGTGTGTGTGTGAGTGTGAGTGTGTGTGTGTGTATGTGTGTGTGTGTGTGTGTGTATGCATATGCATAGATATGTATATGTATGTAAGTATATGTATATGTAGAAAACTACTCACACGCATTTATGTATGAGTCAACGTATCGATATATTAATTCATCTCTGTGTATACATGCATCTATCTATCTTGTTTCCCTGTGTATCTATCTATCTATCTATCTATTCATCTGTGTGTGTGTCTGCTTGCCTGTCTGTCTGTCTATCTATTTATCTGTTTATGTCTATATATATGTGTGTGTGTGTGTAGATAGATAGATAGATAGATAGATAGATAGATAGATAGATAGATAGATAGATAGATAGATAGATAGGTATGTATGTATGTATGTATGTATACACACTCACTCACTCTCTCTCACAAACGCACGCACACTACACGCACACATATACAGACATATGCTGGATTGCATTCAGACACGGCAATAGTTTAATATAATATAATAAACAAATCAAACGTATGAAATGAAGCTATTGATGAAAGAGAGGAAAGACACAGGAAATTGCAGAAGGCAAAACAGTTTATTGGGCTTTCATTTATATTCTGGTGTTTTTTTGTTTTTTTTTTGCTTTTTTTGGGGGGGGGACTCTCAGAAAATTGTCTCCGTATGTTGGAAAATGTGTGTATGCCCATGAAAGGTTATGTACATGTGTGTATGTAACTGTATGATGCATGTCGTAAAGGAGTTTCAGAAGGTGACAGTAGAAATTGTTTCAATTTCTCACCGATAATATTGGTATTAATTCATATAAAACTACGACGAATACATAAAACGAGTGACATATATCCAGTGGTACATATATTCAAGTATGTTTACATGCATGCCACCAAAACACCCACACGCACATGTATATATGTGTATCTATCTATCTATCTATCTATCTATCTATCTATCTATCTATCTGTCTAACTATTTATCTCTCTCTCTCTCTCTCTCTCTACCTATCTATCTATCTATCTGTCTGTCTGTCTGTTTGTCTGTCTGTCTGTCTATCTATCTATCTATGTGTCTATATATCTATCTATCTAACTATTTATCTCTCTCTCTCTCTCTCTACCTATCTATCTATCTATCTATCTGTCTGTCTGTCTGTTTGTCTGTCTGTCTGTCTATCTATCTATCTACTTTCCTCTCTGGTCAGTCCCTCGTCAACTTTTTCAAGTACCACTTGAAAAGGAGGATGAGGATAGAGAGGAAAGTGTTGTCGAATGAAAGTTTCAATAAAAAATGGGTAAATGTGGCAAGAATGGTAAGAATGAAAGACGACACCATTTTAAGCATAGACTTGTAACAAAAAGAGACAAAAAGAGAGAAGGTACTTACTTTCATGTACCTTAAAAAAAAAAAAAAGCCTGAGGTGACCGTGGTCTTTTCCGTAGGCTTTTCTCTCCACGGATAAACCTAATCTGTTCCCCGTTTTTTACATCGACTGTGATACACGATCCCTATTGATCGCCCCCTCGCACGTTTTTTTTTTTTTTTTTTTTTTTTTTTTTTTCTTCCCGCGATCCCTTTTGATCCAAATTATCCCCCCCCCCCCAAAAGCTCTACTTTGTAATTTGTCCATTTTCTGTATTTAGCCCTGTGTGGCTATAATAAAAAGATATCTATCTATCTATATATATATATATATATATATATATATATATATATATATATATATATATATTTGTGTACGGACATATATGCATATACCTATGCATTTTATGCATGTATTCGTATATATAAATCCATACAGTTACACGCAAAGTACGCACTCGCCTACTCGTGAATGCAAAGACACATATAATCATAAAACACGCATGTAAATATGGCTGTGTTTTGAAATAGCTACATACGTGGATATTATATCAGTGTGTGTGTGTGTGTGTGTGTGTGTGTGTGTGTGTGTGTGTTACCCTCTGTCAGTCAGCACACTTATGCAGCTACTTAGCTTGAAAGATAAAAACTTAGTTGTGTTAACAAGTAGTTATTTAGAAATGTTAATGCGAACAATTTTTTCTTAACATAGATTTGACGACATTCATATATGTATAGCTATATATCAATAATATTAATACGCCCATTTGTTTTTTGTAACTACCTGACGCGTGCAACACGCTTAAGAGGAAGAAATCTTGTTGCCTAAAGAGAAATTTTTAACTAGATCTCTTGTGATTTCTGGAAGAGATTTGAAACCACCACCTAGAGAAAATTAAGATACTTAAATTTGACGCGTGTGCCGAGCAAGGGAGAGAGGATGTAAGAGAGAAAGAGAGAAAGAGATGACGGCATAAAACTGTCTTTTCGGAGTGGCTGATAGGTATTTGATTTCCTTTCTACGGTTGACCTGAAATTGACCCCCAACAACAACACACACATACACATGCACACACATTTGTTTTAGGTCTTCTACCGATTTGAATTCGGTCATACACCAGATAACATGGTATGATTTATGTACCGCGTGGATGAGACAGAGAAGAAATGAAATTAACCAAGAGGAGAGGGAACGTATCCTACGGCATAGGAGGGAAAGAAATCAGCATAGGATAGAACAAATGAGCCAGGACCAAAGGGAAGTGTGTTTTCAGAATAAGAGAAATAGAGGTCAACAGAGTCGAGAACACATGAGTGAAGAGAGAAAAAGCAGCTGTACTTGGAAAATATGTGAAACAGAGTTCAAGAAAGAAGGGAAAATATACATAATTATATTATGACAGACAGAGTTTAAATAAAAGAACAACAAAATTCTCCGTTTACGATTGGTGAGATGAACGTAGTTTGCCCACACTGTCATGTACGTACATTTCTGCAGTAAGCATTTAATTGTTGCCATAAACGTAAGGTTTCGCTGCCTAATTTAAAACAACTTTTGGAGGAATGGCCTTTAGAAAGAACATCAGAAACTATAACTCAATGTATCTATTCGCCTTATTTGGAGCCAATGTTACACCACCCCCTGGTCGTGGCCCTGTCGCAATATACTTTTCTACTATAGGCACAAGTCCTGAAATTTGGGGGGGGGGGGGAAGGGGGCCAGTCGATTAGATCGACCCCAGAATGCAACTGGTACTTTATATATCCACCACGGAATGATTAAACGCGAAGTCGACCTCGGCAGAATTTGAACATAAAGCCAGACGAAATACTGCTAAGCATTTCGCCCGGCGTGCTAACCACTCGGCCAGCTCGCCGCCTTTAACTGTCACAATATAGTAACATTTCCTATGACACCAGCACACAATTGCCAGATGCTTACATTTTTTTATATTTTCCGTGACTTCTGTCTTTTAAGAAGTCATGGAACTGTTCAGCCCATGATCAACCATGTCAAAATAATGGTTTAATAAAGTTAAGTTTTATTTGTGAAAGACTTTTGTTTTGAATGTGCTGTAGAAAGTGGTGAACGTTTGAGGTGATGAGGGGTGGGGGAGGCGCTAGGGATGTCGCTCGAGTATGAAGGAAGCGGCCGCCTGAAAAGGCTTGGGAACCACTGGCATAGAGGCTTCTGATGACATTTACTTTTGATGGGGATGGTTCTCAGTTGGTGTGATTTGAATGGTAGAGACCTCGAAGGAGTCACTGTGCTGGTATCAAAAGGTTTTAGTTGTTGATATAGTTCATGTTGCTGTTAGTGACATATTTGCGCTGGTTGTTGCTGTTTGTTTGTAGTGATAGTTTTGTCGTAGACTCTCTAGTCTGTATTGTTTGTTGTATTGTTATTGCAGCTGGCGTATCAAGTGATGGAAGAGGTTCGGTAGTTGTGGTAGATCGTTGAGATTCTGTAATGCAACTAATAATGAACGCTTGAAAGTTTTTTCTCGGCTATTTTCATAGTTTTTTTTCCTTTATACTTGATCAGAATATTTTCTTCTGCATAACTGATAATGATGATGATAATGATGATGATGATGATGATGATGATGATGAACGCCACGGAGCTCCAAAGCCGTCCGCCGCTCTAGCCCGGACGCACGCCCGCTCTAGCCCGGACGCACGCCCGCTCTAGCCCGGACGCACGCCCGCTCTAGCCCGGACGCACGCCCGCTCTAGGCGAGAGCCACGGAGCTCCGAAGCCGTCCGCCGCTGTCGTCCGTCGCTCTCGCCTAATAGACAAACAGACTGACAGGCAGACAGACTCACAGACTGACAGGCAGACAGACTCACAGACTGACAGGCAGATAGATATATTCATGAAAACATCTAAATATATGTATCTTTCAAAATGATTGTAAATTCCTGATTGTGTCGTTTTAAACATTTCTTCCATTTTAATAAAGGTTTATGTGTATATTTCTTCTATTTCTGGAAATGGTGCAAGAAAAGATCCAGGAACTCTGCAGGACACACAAGTACATGCACATATGCAGAATACTTTTACTCTGCAGAACATGTTCTTTTGCGTGTCTCTGTTTAACACATTTATTTCGTATGTGTATACATACACGTGGACACATACATCTGCATGTGTACATATTTATGATGCGCGTGTGTGTATGCTTGTGGCCGTGTACGCGGAGATAGTCGCACAGATGTATATATTCGCAAAGTCATGTATATATACACATATGTAACAGTAATTAGACATGTATGCATACATACATACATACACACACACACACACACATATATATATATATATATATATATATATATTCTTATTCATATATAGTTTTGGAGATGTATATACACTTACACATACACGCACATATAATCCGAATGAGCACAGCGAACTATTTCACCCGTACTTAGTTTTCAAAATAGTAGTATAATTCACAGCGAACAATAAAAGAGTTAACTCCATATCTGTTCTTCGTTTGTTTCCTTTCGTCCATTTTTTCTATTTATTGTTCCTTTATTCCGTTCATTTCATTTTTAAATTTCTACTATTTTTCTTACCCTTTTAAATATCTTTAGTTTTATCGATTGATTGAAATCATTATCCTCGTGGGCTTTTTTTTGTTATTATTTTATTTGTATTTTAAAGTCTTGTGTTTTTCGTTTGTGCTATTTATGCTTAGTATTGTTATGTGATTGCTAAATCTGTGAGTACGTGTTTTACTTTCACTTTCGAAATGAAATGAAAACGCGTTGAAAATGCTTAACCCGTACACTGATATAAACTCAAAGAGCTAAACTAAAAGTAACAGAAATCTTTGAAGTGTCATCTATTAAATCTCTGGGGTTTTTGCTTTTTAAGTATTTATTTTCTTAATATTTTCTATTGCTTATTTTCTGAACGTTTCCTATTATCTTTAAAAATATTGTTCATTCTTTATACGATACCTAAATCTTCTCCCACGTTCTACAATAAGTTTTAATGTGTGGCGTAGGATTACATAGAAAAACATGAAAGTAATCCATTTATTATTAACCACAGGGGTATATATGTTTAGTAATGTGAAATATGTCGCACAATAGCTGTTACATAACATGTGTGTATGTGCATACATTCAAACACACGCTTTCACGATGTGTGACGATTAAATAATAATAAAATATATTGATACTAGTTAAAAATATGGCATAGGGAACACATATAGATACAGATAACATACCTGCAATGGGATTAGAATCTGCCAATTATTTACCTTCAGTGGAACCCTCGAACTTGCCAATTTTCTGCTGTAAGAATTTTAAGGGAACTAGCTGCTCGTCATCGAAATTGCCCGTAATCATTTTCATCTTGCTCTGAATAACATCTCTTCTTCTGGCCAGCAATTCCTCAACTATTTGTAGACCCCTGCTTTATTAGTTAAAAACTGTCTTCTAGCCAGAATTTTAACGAATTCTTGTGCGAAATACGTTTAACAACTACGAAAATATTTTCAAGATGAAATCATTTCTTTTTAATTGAAGAACTCTGAACGATATCCTCTCGCATAAATGTGCACATATTTTGCAAGGAAAGATAAAATGTGCACATAGATAGACGCACGCATAGCTGTGTGTTAAGAAGCTTTCTTCCGGCCGAATGTTTCCGGGTTCTGTCCCACTTTGTGGTACCCTAAGCAAGTGTGTTCTATTATAGCCTCGGACCCACCTAAGCCTTTTGAGTGGACGTGATAAACGGAAACTGAAAGAAGCCCGTCGTATATGTATGTGTGTGTGTGTGCATGTGTGTGTGCGAGTGTGTCTGTTTTTGTGTGTTTATGTTTATCTCCTACTACCACTTGGCAACCGGTATTGGTGTGTTTACATCCTCTTAACGTTAATAGGTCGGCCAAAGAGAACGATAGAATAAGTAACAAGCTAAATACAATAGGTGTTGGTGTCATTCGACAGGAACTCTAGAAGGCAGTGCCCCAGCATGACCGCATTCTAATGACTGAAAGAAGTAAAAGATAAAAGATGAAAGAAGCAGGATTTGTTTGTCCATCGGCGGCGGCGATGGGGTTGGTTGAAACAATGGCACCACAAATGCCATCGATAACAAAACAAACATGAACCCAGGAAGGATTCTCGCGTCCCCCACCTGGTCTGCGAGAGAAGAAAATTACGATTTATTTAGGGCAGGAATGCATTTTCAACGTTGAATTAGTCAATTACGATTGAAGTAGAGCTAAACCAGTGATTCTCAAACATTATTTTGCCTATAGACCCCTTTGATTTCTATTTTAACCCCCTGGACCCCCATAGCCATTCCATGATTTGAATATTTCTGTTATATTTATGTAATTAAATATTTTTAAGAATTATAAAAAAATTGTTTGAAAATATTTTCTGTATTGTAAAAATATAGTCAATTTGTTGCCCATAAATTTTGATAACAAAATCTGTTAAGGATACTCAAGGGTCATATGGCCCCTGGTTGAGAACCACTGAGCTGAGCGATACCGACATAAACATCAACAGAAAGAACAACAAATTTGGAAGAGTCTAGTTGAGCTGAAATACTGCATAATGCAGGACTTTCAGGCACATTGTGAAATTTCCAAGAATAAATTCTGTGCAATTTTCTCCGAAATAATTCATTGGTAATTTGAATGTCACAAGTGCAAATGTCTTTAAAAGAAAAGAAAAAAAATTAAAAGATTATAAATACTGCTGCCCTCTGTCTTCAATTTTAGTCTAAGTAAAGTATCTATAAGGATATTTGCACCAACGACATCACATTTGATTGGTTCTGAACATTTTACTATGCATCCTTCTGTTGAGTTCGTTAATACAAAAATCCAATTTCGTTTATCATATATGTTTATAGCGTGACAAGACCTATATAACAAAAGTAACATTTCCATGCAAGACCAGGACTGGTGGCTGGCAAATAACGATGGCGTTTCAATATTATCAACTGATTTCGCTAAGCAAAAGCATTAAAACGTATGTTGCTTTGCCAAATATAACAAGCGAAGTAGAGGAAGTGAGGCCTGAGAGGGGAGGGCGAGTCGATATGTCGTGTCTGTCGTGTGATTTGCTGCACTACGAAGGGAAATTCAACAGGAAACGAGGTCTATGTTCTATTGCTTACGTAGACATAGATAAATAGATGTGTATGTCTGCCGCTGTTTGTGTAAATGAGTGTCTGCTTGCTTGCATGCGTGTATGTTTACGTGTGGAGATGTTTGTCTAGATATGAGAGTTTTTATTAATGCTATTTATTTAGCCCAAGGTGATTTCTAATCCAGTATGATTAAATACATTACTTCTATGGCCATCTCGTCTTTACTATTGGAACATAGGAGAGCATTATCAAGTAAATTTCATCTGTTTACTTAAGACGTTCAAATGTGTCTGATGGAAATCTCTGTTGTTTGTTATTTCTAGCAAAATGAAAGGTAACACAGTTTCCTCCAGTCAAATGATCCTGGTGTTAAAAAACAACAAAAACAATAGCATGAACAACAGCAATACAGATACAAAAATCCGCAGGAGTCTACAATATAAACTGTTTATCGTAAGAAAAATCATTGCAATTTTTCTAATAATGTATTTTAGCCTACATATGAGGAAACAATGATCAAACACCTCAGCGTAGATTTGCTAAGATTTAGTTCTTCTCTGATATTTATCCACATACACGAGAATGGGTATAAATCCTTTCGATACAGCTGCGCGATGCCCCCCGTTTACGAAGTAATGTGTATGGTTCCTTTTTATTCCCAACAGCCCAATAAAAAATAGCAAAATGTGCTTGTGAAATTTGTAGAGAACAGAATGATTTTAAGAACTGGATGAACTATGGCGGTTCCGATTATTGGCAGTGTTTCGGGCAAGTGTATTCTGATGAAAGCCATGCGGTTTATAGTCAGCACATTTGTCCGAGTTGCAAAAGCTCTGCTACCATGTCGATTTGGATTCGGTCCCACTATGGCACCTTAAGTGTCTTCCACTGTAGCGCCGGACCGACCAATTCCTTCAGAGAGAATTCGCTGGCGGGAATTGTATCGAATCTGTTGTGCGCGCGCGCGCGTGTGTCGCTCACTCACTCTGTCTGTCTCTCTCTTTCTCTCTCACTTCATATACATACATACATACACACACACACACACACACACACACACACACACACACACACACATATATATATATATATATATATTGGGTTGTCCGGAAAGTTCGTGCCGATTTTCAAAAAGGTTCTTCTCATTCAACTCATGTCGTACCCAAGCATCGTAACGATTTGTGTACCCAAGCTTTACCAGGTGCTCATGAACGACGGATTCTGATAGGTTGAGGGTTTCTGCCAATTCTTGGATTGTGCAATGTGGGTTATTCTCAATTAATGACGTGATTTGGTCATCATATGTAGTGGATGGTCTGCCTGATCCCTCTTTATCAATAAGGTTACAATCTCCAGCCCGGAACCTTGCGACCTACTTCCGTACAGTTCTTTCGGATAAAGAAACATCACCATAAACTGCTCATGTTTCTTTGGTTGCTTGTGTGGCATTTTTCCCTTTACGGAAAAAGAAAAGCGTCAAGTGCCGAAAATGAACTTTCTTATCTTCCATTTTAAAGGGTTACAGAATTAACACAGGTTATAGGAACATGAACCTTCTTCCACGAAAAGATAGCATAAGCTATGCTCTAAACGGAGGTGTAGTCAAATCCTATTTTATGGACTCAACCATGTTCTAAAATAAGTCAAAAGGTAAGCTACTATAAATCGGCATGAACTTTCCGGACAACTCAATATTTATGTGTGTATGTGTGTGTGTGTTTGTATGCGCGTATGCTTGCGTTCATGTGTCTGTCCCCACCGCTTGATAAGAGATTTTCATTTCTTACCATGCCCCATAACTTAACGATTCGTCAAAAGATAATCGATACAATAAATACCAGCATTCAAGGAAAATAACTATTGGGGTCGCATTGTTTAAACAAACCTCACAATTAAAAGATAAAAGAGTTTGAAACTTATTCAAATTTGATAAACTTGATATCAAAATATATTATTTCAAAGTCTGAGCGTTAAATCTAAACACTGAGAAATACTTTTTACGACACCTAGAAAATATTAGATTAGCGAAGGATATAAAAGATATCAATGGAGGTATACAAGAATATAATTTATACCCGTGTAACGATATCAATACCCAGGATATGATAATATTTCAGTCCATATTCTCTGACTTCTCCGAAATCCCATTACGCGTAGGATTATTTTCCTGCAATATAAGAGATATACGTTTCCCAGCATTATTATGTAGATGCCACATACACACACACACACACACACACACACACACACACACACACACACACACAAACAGACATACGTGCACAGTTACAACATAAATCAGTATGGCATTCATACCATGCGAAAGGGATCGATATAGAATCAATTCTATAGTTTAAAGTCAATGTAATAGATACTACCTCATGTGGCTATAGGATATTTCTGAAACCTGAGCAATTTATAGCGTCCTCAAGATATTTGTTGTTGCGCCAATGGTTAAAACGGTTACGTTTTGAGTTCAAATTCCGCTGAGCGCATTTTTACCTTTCATTCTTTTGGGGTCGATAAAATAAGAACCACTTGAGCGGCGCTGGTATTAATATAATCGACTAATATCCCACAACTAAATTTTCTGGATTTGCACCAATATTTAAAACCATTATTATTAGTAATGGCTGTTGTTGTCACTTGTGCAGCCTTATTAAGTATAGCAGCAGAATGCTTTTCGATGCTGCAAAGCTGATCGATGACGGGTTCAACATTTGAGCTGTCCTCCAAGTTACTTCATTTCATAAGTTAATGAATTTGTAATGAATTTGTAATGAGCATGAAAGTCTTTACCGCACTTTCTTCGTTTTTTTCCTTCTTTTTCCCGCACTCTTATTCTCACAAATCAAGATTTTATATGAGAATTTCTATTTTGCTATGCAAATGTAATTAGCATTTTTCAATTAACCATAATTAATAGCGTCTTCTAAATTGATATTTTCGTCAACCGCCGTGCTACTGTGAAATAACAATTTATTACCAATGCCGATACCGTTATGTTAAGAACCGATAGGTGGCGCTTCTGCAGCTCATACTATTATTTAAATAGAGTAGCGGTGGGTGGTCGGTGACACAAAATAGCCGTCAACATTTTCTTTGTTGGTAGTGGCAGTAGTAGTAGTAGCAGTAGTAGTAGTAGTGGTGGCGGAGATAGTAGCGGCAGCAGCAGCAGTAGCAGCAAAAATTGTTGGTGTTACAATATTGCAGAAGGCGTGGTAATGGTAGATGTAGTAGTGGAAATGTTATCAGTAATGTTAATGTTATTAGCATAGTAGTAGTGTTGGCGGTAGAAGTAGTGGTGGTGGTGGTGGTGGTGATGGTAGTAGTGGTGGTGATAGTAGTGGTGGTGGTAGGAGGAGTAAAAATGGTGGTATTGGTATTGGTGTTGATGGTGGTGGTAATATTATTATTATTATTATTATTATCATTATTATCATTATTATTATTATTATTATTATTATTATTATTAGTAGTAGTAGTAGTAGTAGTAGTAGTAGTAGTATTAGTAGTAGTAGTAGTAGCGAAATTGTAATCGGTTTCCAAATTGATTTATGACTACCTCATACGATGAATAACATTTATATTGGTTTCAAAATTTGGTAGAATGGCAGAAGGAGCACCGGGGTCGATTCATTCCACCCCTGTATTCGACTGCTACTTTTTTTTTTTATCGACCGCGTATGTATGAAAGTAAAGTCGATCCCGGACGCATTTGAATTCAGAACGTAAAGACGAACGAAATGCCGCTAAGCATTTCATTCGGAGGACAGACATTTCTGCCAGTTCGCCACCTTAATGAGTAAAGTTGATACTAATATGTCTATTGTGCGTGTGTGTGTGTGTGTGTGTACATATCCATATGCATAGTTACATACATGTATGCACTTATGTATGTATTTATGTACAACTGACGCACAATCGTCGTTCGATGCGAACTTGCAACGAGTCAGGTCGTACTTTGTGCATGCTTCAGATACGCCTGAAAAAGAAGAACCAAATCGAGCATTGTCGACATCTGTCTCTTTTTTCTTTTTGACATTTTAAAAATATGTAAAGGAAGCAGTGAAAACTCGCAAGAAAATATGTTCTGTGTGCGAAGAGGCTACTGTTACGGAACATGTGTGCTAGCAGTGGTTTTCAAGATTTTGATCTTGGTACGCTCGAGCCGGCCAACCGAAATTAGCAGCGACTAAGGGAAGGCGCTAATCGACACCAACCTCTTGTTATATCACCAAGATGATCGCAGATATACTTCGAATATCAAAATGGAGTGTTGAAAATTATCTGCATCAATTTGGCTGCTTGCACAGTCTTGATGCTTAAGCACCCCATCAACTGAAGGGGCGAATCCTAGTCTCCGATTTGAAGACAATGTTTGACAGAGGACGGAAAATGGATCGAGTACAAAAATGTGAATCGTAAACGAGCATTGTGTAAATGGTAGCAAACCACCAAAAACAACACCGGAAGCAGGACTTCACCCAAACATGGTTATGCTTTCAATTTGGTGGGATTCAAAGTGGTCCGTATTTTTAAGAGCTTCTTCCCAGGGACAAGACTATCAATTCGGATGTGTACTGCAAGCAGCTGGACAAATTAAATGCATTGATCCACTAGAAGCGCCCAGCACTTGCTAACTGTAAGAGAATTGGTTTTCATCACGAGAATGCCAGACCACAGACCTCTTTGAAGATACAGCAGACGATACTGGGGCTAGGTTGCTGAAGTTTTGCCTCACCCAGCACATTTGTCCGGTCTTGTTCCTTTGGATTTCAGTATGTTTCAGTCTATTCAAAGTTCATTGAAAGAGCAGACAGGTAAAACTTTACTTAGAATACATCTTCGCCAGTAACGGAAGGAAATTCTTTGAGGAGGGAATATTGAATCTGTCCACAGAATATCAGAAGATACTGAAACTAAACAAGAATTATATCATTGATTAGATATATTGCTTAATGTTTAAAACTTCTGTTTCTATTTCCCTTTTAAAAGCGATCGTTATATATACGAAATGGTTCGTATGTACATTTATTCAGGTATATTATTTTCGATTAATCGTAAATTTTGCACATTCATTTATCCTTAAACATCCTACTGGTCTTGACATTCCTTGAGCGATGACGAATACAGTTACTGCTAAAAAATGCGCAACATTGTTTAAAAATCTTATTTGATTTAATTATTTCATGAGCATAAAAATCGGCAGAACATTGAGCTGATATCTGCGATTTTCTTTTCATGTATGCTTTTTAATGTCTCGTAATATAGTTTATATTGTTTCCTTACCGCACATATATTTCTGTAAAAATTTCCTCCACGGAATATTTAGGAAATATAAATCACCTGGTCCTGCTTATTGAACGGATCGCCGTGACTCGTTCTCTCCAACCTTTTCGCTCCGCCATTGCACGTCGCAGGTTTTCACGGGTGCATTTGGAATCCTCGCACAGTTGCTGTATGTCAATGACTTGTAGGGACTCGCCATTTTGTTATGCAACCATAATATGCTATAAAATATGTTAAAAGTTATTATAAGTCAATACCGTGTTCTGCTGTATTAGCAGTGCTGTTACATCACTTGTTAAGGTTATTTCTACAGATATTCTATAGAAATTAATAGCCAACACTAATTTTTGTTACGATGTTTCTTTTCAAAGACGTCAGATGTCGACAGTCATTGAGATCGAAGATGAAAAATGGGTAATATGTGTATGGGACATATTTCGGGAGGTTTTGATTCTTAATTAGTACCTGTTTACACCATTAATCCTCCACGCAAATATTGCTTAAACAGCCACTAAATACATCGAAGTAAGGACATTGATTATACCAATTTTACATATTAAGCATCTTACTGGAAACTGGTATGTTAATATTAGTGATTTGTGGGGACACGGTATTTCGTTATGCAACCGTAAATACGCTAACACGGTAGAAGAGAGTATTGACTTATAGAAACGACTAATATAATTTATAGGATATTATGGCTGCATAACGAAATACCACGTCGCTCTTATGAGAATGTTATTTACAGGATTGTAAACGCGGCGCCGTGTAAAAAGCCATTCGTACCGAAAGCATATAGAACGTTTGTTTACATAAAGACACGAACTATTATAGCACTTAAATTTGACAGAAACGGGGAGGCTAACTCACTGGTGTAAAGGTAACACACTTAGTCGCGTTAACAAATGGATGTGGGTTCGACTCTCACGCGGATAGGAAAGCCTTATTTTTTCTATCAAGGGCTTATATGCCCCTTTATTGGGTTGATTTTCCATACTCATTACACGGTGATCGCCATAAGCTTTAAGCTTATATAAAAATACCAGTATTATTATTGACAGGATCGTAAACTCGGCATCGTATAAAAAACCCATTCGCACCTATATATATATATATATATATATATATATATATGTGTGTATATATATATATATATATATATATATGCATGTATGTATATGTATGCATACTAACAAACCCTCATGCCCGTAAAAATACATATGCATCAACAAACATGTAGATAGATAGAGAGAGAGAGACCAAGAGATAAATAGACACACAGATGGAGAGAGAGAAAGAGAGGGAGGAGAGAGACATAGATAAGGTAATGTGTAAATATGCACAGTAGAGTGTACATTATAAGCTTGTTTGAATAACTGTCAGCGATTGCTTTTGTTTCTCTTTTCATGTTGAGTGTACAAACTATGCAAAATAGAATTGAGCCGATGGGAGTAAGAAATTAATTCTTTTCCGGTGAAATCAAACCTTCGTCATTGAAAACATTGGAAACGTAATACGCAAACACAAACCGTCAAAATAGCTTAAAACATCATCATCATCGTCATCATAATGCATATATATATATATGTGTGTGTGTGTGTGCGTGTGTGTGTGCGTGTGCGCGCGCATGTGTGTGCGTGTGTGTGTCTTTGCTTGTGTGTCCCAGCATGGCCGTAGTCTAATGACTAAAAGAAACAAAAGATAAGAAAAGGTAAAAGTTAAATAGATAGATAGACAGAGAGACAGACACGCAGAGCGACAGACAGGCAGGCCGATAGATAGATAGATAGATAGATAGATAGATAGATAGATAGATAGATAGATAGATAGATAGATAGGTAGGTAGATAGATAGATAGATAGATAGATAGATAGATAGATAGATAGATAGATAGATAGATAAACAGACCGATAGAAAGATGATTTATCGCTAGCTACTAAACCTTTTATTTTCTCTGCTTCTTTCTGTGTTCCTTGCTGTTGAAGAGCGTAGGCTCGAAACGTAAAATACTTTATCACCTTCCCGAGCGTTAAACTAATACATCTGTTTCTTGTTCACACACCCGTCTTCATCTTTTTTTTTATTTTTGTAAATTCCAAGTAGATAGATCGATAGATATCGAATTCCTTTCTTTTTATTCACATAACTGATTATCGCAAAATGAGGAAAAATGGTTGCATTAGAACTGGAGCTACGTAGCATATGGCGTCTTACGAGATGTTTTGCAGTTAATCTCGATAGAGGAAAGTGTGTATTTGACGCATTGATTAACAATTGTTAAGACTGAAATCTTTATGGATGAACTCTCGCCTCATTTACATTTTCTGCAGGAACATTGTTTTTGCTGGAGACTAACTAACTGCTTAAGGCATATTCGAACCCGTAAAGAAAAAAATCTCTCGTTGTAGACAAATGGCGTAAACACAGTAAAATCTGCACGTAGTACCACCTACCTAGACTGGGAAATGCATGAAGAGTAACTCCCCTTCAGTCACAGAAAGCGGATGCCGTGTTAGCTGATTAAAGAGATAATCTCTCCTATGATACCTATCATTCTACAATGAGGGGAATATCTCTTTTATCTCTCTGATCATCCCGCAACGCACCCTGTCCAGTTTCTGTAACTGAGAGGAGATAACCCCGAAATGCTTGCATCTCACAGTTAGAGTAAGTGGCGCTGCGAGCTGATTTTGGTGTATTTACTTCTTCTCCGTGTCAAAACACAATGAATGTATATATATATATATATATATATATATATATATGCACACACATACATATATATATATATATATATATATATATATATATATATATATATATATATATATATATATATACATATATATACATATACACACATACATAAGTGTGTATGTGTGTACGTGTATGTATGTATATATACATGTATACGTATACAGAGTTTATGAACGAAGATTTCTATCTTTATGAGTACGTGGTTCAATGCATTTTTATAATTTTTTATATATCTTATATTTTATATCTTTTAATTATCTCCGCCTATTAGAGTAACTTCCCTTTATTCAATGGTTTTCTTTTTAAAGCGTTGTTGTCTTAATTATTGATGAAAAATGCCTAGAAGCTCTCAGCTCTGGTATTTGAAACTATGAGTATTATTATGACAACTTAATGATTGTCCTATATTGTATATATATATATATATATATATATATATATATATAGATAGATAGATAGATAGATAAATTCCTCTATTTACATAATATCGAGGTTTCATTCATTCTGTTGTCATATTGTTATTATTATTATTATTATTATTATTATTATTATTATTATGATATATATATATATATATATATATATATATATATATATATATATATATGATAAGTACACGGCTTACAAAGAATAAGTCTTGGGTCTGGTTTGCTCGACTAAAGGCGGTGCTCTAGCATGGCTACAGTCAAATGACTGAAACAAGTCAAAGAATATATATAGTTTACTGTTCAGTTGTATGTAGGTTTAAGAAAAAAATCCTCTCGATACTGAGAGATAAATTTCGCTTAATATACACATTATCTAAATAAGAGCTATCAATAGTTTCATGCTCTGGTGTCTCGAAGCAACAAGCACAAGTTCAGTGTTGCTGAGCAACTTCAAAAGAGCCGGAATGCCACTTAGAGGTATGTTAAGCAACTTGGTTACTATGAGAGATCAGCTGACAGGAAACATCTTCCACCAGCAAAGTAATGAATCTTTCAAAAATGACAATGTCTATCTACTTTTGATATGCGAGTGCGTGTACGCACACATGCACTCACACACACATAAGTGTATGTATATGTGTGTGTGTGCGTGTATGTGTGTAATATATAGTATATAATATATAATATTATATTATGTAATATACATGTAGACAGAGAGACAGACAGCAGACAGACAGACTGACAGATGGATAGATAAATAGACAGCTAGATGGACTGATAGATAGACAGATAGATAGATAGATAAATACACTACGCTGCTATTGTGAACAGCAAATCTAACTCCTCTTTCATGAAGCGTTGCTGCACCTATGATGAATTCAACCTCCATTTCTCAATAATAACGAAAGCAATGAATTTACCATTCACACACCAGAATTGATGCCAGACATTAAATTAAATGTTAAAAAAATAATAAAATTGACAGCACTACTTTCATTATGTTATCTATTTAGTGTATTTAGTCTCGTATTGGTTTCGACTAGTTTCTGATTTTAGATTCTCTAATTAAGATTCTTGATATAATGGGTTGTCGTCACTAGTGGGTTGGTTTTAATTGGAAAAATATCTTAAAAGGAGATGAAAATTCGAAATTACTGTGCGTCCAATAGAAATCGATAGGTACCCTTTAATCATTTCTATTCAGTTTATAAATCTAAAATTATTTGTCCATCAATATCATCTCCTTCAATTACACCCATCAACCTACCATTCTTACATCCAGCCATCCAGCCATCCATCAGTGCATGCATACATACATACATACATACATACATACATACATACATACATTGCATACGTACATACATATACACATATATTGCATGCGTGCATACATACATATATACATACGTACGTACGTACATAGCTACATACGCAAATTCAAAGAAACAGACACGTATGCAGAGAGAAAGATAGTCATGAAAGAGAGCTAAGCAGCCAGTCAGTTTGTTAGCCAAGTATCTATTCAAATTCTTTATTCAGCCAGCTAGACATCAAATAGCGACGCCAGCCACGTCAACCAGCGATTTTCCCAGTCACTCATTCCATTAACTCAACTAAACACACACTTGTCAATTCACCAATTCTGTTGAAACAATAAAAGCAATGTTGGGAATATAATTTAACTCTAGGGTCAATTGATGGTTCCCGTTAAGGAATAGTGCTGAGAACGAAATGTTCCTGTAAATTTAAAGAAATTGACACACGATACATTAACATGTTTGTCCCTTTCTTTAAGACACTAATGGCTGTTATTGGGATTAATAGGTTTGAAAGTGCAATCTAAACGGAACAGCCATCTGCACTACAGTCATCAACATGGATACGTCGATTTAATATTCTTTTATTTTATTTATTATTTTTGGTGGGGGTGGGGTACGATGAAGTGAGGATGGAAATGTTAGTGCATACAGCTCTATATTTATCCAGGAAGGTCTGCGAACTGGCAGAATTATTAACACGTAGGAGAGAATGCTTACAGGAGTTTCTTCTGATTCTTTATGTTTTGAGTTCAAATACTGCCGTGCTCAATGTTGCTTTTCATCAATTTGGGTTCGATAAAATAAATACCAGATAAGTAAGGGGAGATGAAACCGACTTATTCCTGCACCCCCTAAAAGTGTTAGTAAGAATAATCACTATCATCATCATCATCATCATCATAAGTTGTGGTCTTTTTTTCTTTTTCAATTTGTGCAGTAATGTCAAAACTGGATCGTTTAATTGACTCCCTATCAAACGGTGTAACCTCAATTAGAAAGCACTTTCCGCGAGATATTTGCTGTTCCTGTAGTGTCAAGATATTTATGAAGGTTCCAAATAACAAATGGTACAGCACTTGCTTTCAAAACCCACGTTCTATTGACATCAATATTAAAACTATCATT
>NC_142936.1:93429525-93437025 GCF_046866305.1 Octopus bimaculoides | reverse complement strand
TGCTCGTCGGATTTCAATCCACCGCCGTATATATATATATATATATATATATATATATATATATATATATATATATATATATATATATATATATATATATGCAACCTGTGGATTTTGTGGGAAAATATTAAATATATATAGTGCAACTACGTGTTTATGTCATTCTCTACCAGGTCTTCTCCTGTACACGGAGGCAAAATATTCGAGACTTGTAAAACACGAATGCCTGTTGAATATAAAAATCTGAGGTTATGTCAATTTACTGACATCAGAATAAAATTCATTAAAGAAATTTTCCGCATTACAAATTAGATATATATCCTCTAACGAATTATTTATTAATTTTCATATTTGCAATGATAATTATCCAATAGTTGATTTTCATAGTAACGCCTTATCAGCCAAAACAAGACAAGAAATGTTTGTTTCTAACTTTTACTTAAGGCTATATTTTGTGTAATACTCGTTTATAAGACCATATATGTTCTGCTATCGGAAACAAACATACGTTAAAAGTCACACTTTGTTTAATACTGTTATATCACTGAGTTTGACGGCCTTATTTCTAATAATAGTTCTGTTAAATGGAGATTCAGTATTGTATATTTTGGTTTGCTTTGTTTAAATATACCTTGAAAACACATTTTGCGTTTTTCTACAAGGTCATTCAAGTCATGTATTTCAAAATCAAAGTTTCTAACCTGGCTAATATATTGTGTAACCTTGGTTTCTTACAAAACTTCTTGGACAATTTCTAAAACATTTATTCTGCTGGACGCGAATGTTTTTCCCACGACAGTTCCGGACCCCAGTAATGAACTCATTTACATATAGCCAATCAGAGCTCACCTTGGCCATGTCAAGTTAATAAGCACACTCTACTAATAAACTCAAAACGAAGAACAGTGTTGTAAGTCGACCGATCGCCAAGTCATGCCTGATTTTAGAAGGAGACAAGTAATTAGATAGATTTGCATCTATATAACGTATTATCGGATTTTGTTAGGGCTCCGTATGGTAAAGATGTGGATGGGAGAAATGTGGGTAGAGGGGGATGTGCTAACAACTAACTGTTTTACAATGTAAACAACAACACAAATAACTACGCAGAAGCAGCCATGGTTGGAACAACAAGAACAACAAGCATTATTAAAAGAGAAAAGTAGCATGGTCATTCTTTACCCAAGTGACCTTATCTTGTCGCCCATCACTTGTCATGTGCTCATAAATTAGTTTGATAGTTAATCTCTGATTGGCTGTATACAAATGAGTTCTTAACTGGGGTCCAGATCTCTCGTAGGAAAAAAAATTTCGCCTGCAAAACATCTATTTACCATTTTAATTATTTTTTCAGTTAATAGAGTGTGTACTGTAGAGTTTTAGCCGAACAAATTGACTGCAGATCTTAATGGATTTATTCTCAAATTTGTTTTAAGAGCTTGGTACTTATTCACTTGGTCTTGTCTAACGAACCGCCAATATACGGAGACATAAACAAACCAACAGTTGTGTCAAGCGGTGGAAGTGAACAAACATATAAAGACATACACACAATAATGTCAATATGTATATATGTATACACACACACACACATATATTGGTCCCATTTCCGAGTCGCTCTGTTAAGGTGACGTAGACACCAACAAAATTTGTCAAGCGGTGGTGGAGGACAGACACAATTACAAAAATACACACACAAGTATATATAAACACGACGGGCTTCTTTCAGTTTCCGTCTATTGAATCTACTCACAAGTCATTGGTTGGTCCAGAGGGAAAGTAGAAGACACTTGCTCCAGGTGCCACTCAGCGGGACTGAACTCAGAACCATATGGTTGGGAAGCAAGCTTTTTTACCATACAGCCACACCTGCGACTGTATCATATTTACATCTATCAAAGGCTCAACGTGGTATCTTATGAACGATAGTAATCCTTCGCCATATCGTGGTTCACCTATCGCGGTTTATTTAAGCTTACGTCGATTCCTCCATGCTCTCGTTTTGCATTTATAATAAAGTTAATATATACAAATTATATAAAAATAATTTTTAAAAATACGGTACAGTACAGCTTCTATTGCGCGGATTTTCACCTATCGCAGCGGGTGGTTGGGACCTAGCACACGCGATAGTCAAGGGATTAATGCATACCAAAGCCGTATATAATATCATACCTAGTGCGGATTTTTAACAGAGGTGGGAGGCCTGAGATTTTGAGTATGATATAGTGCAAAGAAAATAACAGTAATATTTTGGGAGTAAATAATATAGTTGTTGTCTGTCTCACGGAAGAACAAAAGGCAAATTCGATCACTGAAAGGCTTTGTACACAGGAAAGTAAAACAACGTAAGTAGATGCAGCAAGGTAACTTATGCAATGTTCGTATGATTATAACAGTCCAGCGCTTGTTACATAGTTTTCCGTATTAATAACATTACAGATGGCATTTTTTAAACATTAAAGCTGAAGATATTAATGTTGCATTCTACGTAGGCGTAAAAAGAACCACAATACCCTGTATAGACACACAAGCACGCACACACACACGTGCACACTCACACACACAAAGAAGTACATGTAGATAGATGTACATACATACATACATACATACATACATACATGCATACATACATACACACAGGCGCACACACATGTCATTTGTGTTATCTTTCATTCTCTCGCCATTCTTATCGCTTATTCTATCCGCATATCGCTAATTCAGAATAATGACGTGCATTCAAGCAAATATACACACATATACGCATATCAGTGAATGTATGCGTGTATGTATATATATATATATATATATATATATATATATATATATATATATATCAGATCTATATATATATATATATATATATATATATATATATATATATATATATCAGCTCCGTATTCTTCCGTAAATATATATATATATATATATATATGTATACGTGTGCGTATTTGTGTGTGTGTGTATATGAGCACATTGTATTCCCATTATTCACTGACTCTCTGTTCTCTCCCTCTCTCATATATATACATATATATACATATATATAAATATATGAATATACATTTATTGTATACATATATATATATATATATATTAATAAATCATTTATACATTTATACGGTGGATACTCTATGCGTATTTGTTCTGCATATGTGTGTGTGTGTGTGTGTGTGTACGTGTGTGTGTGTGTGTGTGTGTGCGTACATGCGTTGTGTTGGAGTGTGTTTGCATGCGTGTAATAGTATAAAAGTATTAAAGTAGAAGAGACGTAGAGTAAATTAAGAGGCAGATTGGATAACTGTAAGATTTTCAAACAGCAGGTGTCCATTATTGATAAGATACTTCGCAGTGGATAGCGTTTCGTTATACGGCTTACAGTAGAACGTATTACGTAAACTCACCTCATACGCATATTGGATATATACACCGTTTACACGAACACTTTATATACACACCATACTCACTAGCTTAGGCAGACACATATTTGCATACATCATCAAATTTATACATTGATATACAGATTTCCTTGTATTTTTCCCTCTTTCTTTCTCTCTATATCTCCCGATATCTTGAATTCTGTGAGTTTGAACATGTGTGCGTATGCGTAAGTATTTATATGTGTATATATATATATATATATATATATATATATATATATATATATATATATATATATATATGTATATATACATACATGTATATATGTATATATACATACATGTATATATGTATATACATATATATATATGTATATACATATATATCTATCTATATATATATATATCTATATATATATATATATATATATATATATATATATATATATATATATATATATATATATATATATATATATATATATATATATATACATATATATATATATATATATATATATATATATATATACATATATATATATATATATATTTATATATATATATATATATATATATATATATATATATATATATATATATATATTTATATACAGATATATATATATGTATGTATTTATGTATGTGTGTGAGAAAAAGAGAGGAAGAGAGAGTCAAAAGAAGAGAGCGTATGTATGTGCGCCTGTGCGTAGATAGATGCATATAATACGTATACGTATACATATGTATACAGTTATGCATATGTGTATATTCATATATATATTCTAAATACTATATGTGCTTGTGTATGTGTGTAAACATTCATTCTTTTATTCGTTCATACATATATACACCAACATACATATATACATGCGTACATTCATACATACAATCATACATACATCCACATACATACAACCATACATACAAACATACATCATACATACACCCACATACATACATACTTTGATCTTGATCTCAGAACAATTTCCGTTTTATTTTGTTAGTTTGTTGTTGCTTGTTTTTTGTTTTATTTTGTTTGTTTTGTTTTTTTTACTTTTTTCCATCTTCTATTCATATATCTGCTGTAAATCCTTCGCGAGTTGTGCCAAGTTTTAACTAAATTCCTTGTAAATTCTCCATCGAACGAGGTAAAAGCAACGTAAGGAATAAATGAAAGGACGCAAATCCACCCTGCTGTATTATTGTAAAGCTGGGCAACTTGATTAGGTTTTACTAGGCATATAGCCATAAATATGCCGACTGGTTTGCAAGCATACAGCTATGTAGACCTCCATATATACAGACACAGGTAGCCACAAATCTATTTGTGTGTCAATATATCGCATACATATACATATTTAACTATATATGTGTGTGCGTGTGCATGCGTGTTTGTATGTATGTTTGCACGTATGTGTGTATGTACTTGCGGTTTCTTATAAGTCTGTATATATATATATATATATATATATATATATATATATATATATATATATATATATATATATATACATATATATATATATATATATATATATATATATATATATATATATATATATATATATATATATATATATATATATATATATATATATAAATTCATAAGAATGGTACAACAAGGTACCGATATTTGCTGGAGAATAGCAATCGATATAAAAACGACGCTATTGTATAGCTTCACTGCGTATATACTGGCAAAAATGCGTGTGTGCAACAAAACATGAAAAACCTGTCTTACCTTAGGAAGAACATCCGAAAATGAACAACCCAGATTAATATCGGTACATTGTTGTACCATTCTTATGAATTTATATATATATATACCCTTATAGGGCTATTTTTTGCTGGAAATTGATACATTTGTATTAATACATTTGTATTGAAATATATATATATATATATATATATATATATATATATATATATATATATATATATATATATATATATATATATATATATATTATATATGTGTATAATGTATATTTTTACTATTATATACCTATTATGTATATGCATTTTTAATCTCTAAGACGAAGGTTACCTATATATATTTTTAGATGTCAGATATGCTAGTAGAATTAGCCACATATTTATAATTTTCAGCCAGAGGAAGGAATCGTGGATCCGCTTATATTCCCTGCTTGTGTAAGTTCGTTACTATTGGGGCGACCTCGTAAATAAGAGATACAGAAAGTTTCCGTTTCCAGCGTTGAGGCCACGTAATATTCCACTCCCACCTGTTCTACCTTGCGCAGGATCCTTCAGATTGACATTCCAAGGCTTCAAACCTTTCTTCTCCAAGTTTTTAACCTCATCTCGTCTCATCTCGTCTTCCTTTCGCTTTGAGTCTACTTTCCCCGATTGATATTCTCTAGCTTCTGATCATAAAACTCTTATGATCTATCTTAAGATAGATAGACAGGCAGATAGACAGACACAGACAGACAAACAGAAATAGATAGATAGATAGATAGATAGATAGATAGATAGATAGATAGATAGATAGATAGATAGATAGATAGATTTGTATATCAACACAGTAATATACTTATATCGGTTACAATTCTTGGTGCAACTGCATCTCTGTGTGTATATTCTCTGATGCACATATACACACAATGTTTTTTTTTTCATTTTGTTTTGGTTTATAAAACTTTTGAGACGCAAAAACAATAAATCTTAAAAAGATAACCAACAAAAAAAAAAAACATTTGTGATTTGTTGTTCATTCCGCGACAAATATCGACTCAACTCGCATATGAATCTTCGGTGATTTATTTTTTATATTAAATGAAACTTTTATGATATAACTCTTCATTAATTTACACGCAGAGATTTCAAATGAATTGAGATATTCTCTCAATATTCACCCATTTAGAGAGTTTATATATTTCAAGGCAATCATACGCCTACGTTGATTCCGTCTCCCTCGATATATTTGATTTGCGTCTATAAGATGACCCTGACTGAAAAAGTAAGACCTCACCCCAGCAATGAAATTTTACTTGCGTCAGAATTGAAATCCCTTACAGCTTTCTTCAAGCATATTTGTCATTGTTCCATTCGCCTTTCAAGGGAGGGGAAACGAGTGTGTTTTTTTCTAATTTATTCTGTTATTGGAATGCAGCCATTCGAGGACGACTTCTGGGAGGCTTTAGTCTAATAGCTCGACGACCATACTTATCCTTTTTAAGCTTGGAGATTTTTCTATCGCTCGGTTTTTGCTAAATTGGTGTGATATGGAGATGTAAACAAACCTGTACCGATCGTCAAAGGACATGCAACACATTTACACAAACACATTTGCACCAGTCTCACATACACGCACACATATACACACAGTGGCGCCTACATATATATATATATATATATATATATATATATATATATATATATATATATATATGTATGTATGTATGTATGTATGTATGTATGTACGTATATATATATATATATGTGTGTATATATATGCATACGTACATCTATAGATATATATATACGCATGTATATATGTATATATATGTACATACATATATAAACATACATACGTACGTACATACACACATACATACATACATACATACATACATACATACATACATGAAATATACATACTCACGCACATGCATACATTTATATTGATACATACGACGGATAGATCGCAGTTTCTATTAAAACATGAGAAAAGAAAAATAACGTTCAAAGGGAAATTTGAAGGACACCATTTTCTTTCAACAACTGTTTACAGCTCTGCTGTTATAACCTGGCAACTATCTTCAAATAAACCGATATATCAGCAACACTCTACACCTCTACTGCTCTACCGTCCTGTCTCTCCACTTTTTATCCTACACAATGTAAGCAAATAGTTCATAAAACACCTCCATGCATACAAAATTAACTGCGGACTTAATATCCTTATTAAACGCAGAATAACGTTAACTGTTAACCTTTAAACGAGATTTCTTACCTGCTTTCACAGTTTCTCCGCCCCATCTATAGTGGCAATAAAATTCATTGGACACTTATGACAAATGCTAGTGATAGAGCGCGGCTTAGTAGTTTGACTCACAATCGTATGGACGTGAGTTCCATTCCCGGTGACCACTTT
>NC_142936.1:93382025-93422025 GCF_046866305.1 Octopus bimaculoides | reverse complement strand
ACATTAAAAGCGAAGTGCTTTCACCAACTTCCTCCATGTCACATAAAAATAACAAATGTATAAAATAAAATAATATAAAAATAATCAATAAGGCATTTCATTGAATATATCTACGAGGAAATAATTATCAACTTTTAGATATCTAAAAACCATTGTCGGCTTTTTTCGAATGTTTTCCAAAGCTTTTCATTGAATTCTTTACGCTGCTCCAATCGCTAAACACGATTTTACATACTTACGCATTGATATTGGGTGGGCTGAATATAGCTGGTTGTTGTCAGTTGTCATTTTACGTTGCAATACCGTTCTATGGGATAAGAAAGAAAGAAAAAGATTAATCGTAACGCATCAGAAACGAGGAAAGACGAAGATGAAAACAACAACACATATACAAAAAAAAAAAAGAACAGAAAATGAGGTGGCACTTTGTTAAAAAGTTGTTATTGCGTGTGTGGGAAATATATGTATAAAATACTTTGCTAGATAATAAAACGGACAGTAAAAGAAGATTCCTATTCAACACGCTGCTTTTCATTGCTTTGCTCGGTCCTGATAAAAGTGTAACAGCCTGCATGTGGCTCTATCAAGTGTCACCATGTGTGACTACGATTCACAAGAGTATTGCAATGCACCTTGCTTTAACAGAGCGCAGAGTTTAACAGTCAGAGAAAATAATGGGACTGATTTACCTCTGCCTAAGTTACATTGGGTGTGAGGAGCGAATTTATAATTATCATTGGTGAGTGCACCAGCGCTATGTAAATACAGAGATATATAGGAATAAATTGAATACTCGTGATCTATACCTCTTAAAGTCAGAACATTGTAAAATTTATTGCATACAGTATAACACAAACCAAATATACATTTGCTTTAAATGTTTGACTATAATATGATTGTTACGTCTTTATATAGCAAATAATGTTTTGTCCCATTAGGTTCCGATCAATCGGACCTATAAGCGGACTGTTTGTAGTTTTAAGTTACCTCTCTGTAGTTTATTTTCATATATAATTTATCTTCTGCTATATTATCCTATGTGTAACTAATTTTATTAAGAAAGTAAAATATGATTTGATAGGTAAATTGGTTGTTGTTTGTAGTAGATCAGTCAATAATGTGTATGTCTTTCCCTCATTGATAACATTTGATATAGCTTTGTGCATGTGTGTGAAATAAGAACATGCCTTCTCTTGGGTGAAAGTTTAAGTACCACGAGAGCGTTGACGATAACCATCAAATTGGATAGAAGTTGTAGGCAAGTTCCATGTGGTTACTTCAATGTGCATACTACGCTAGACATATTGCATAACGGATCCGTCATACTTGGTTTGGGAGAAGCTATACAGTCTGCAACAGATACGACATAGGGGAAAATCCCCACTGATTAACAAACGAGTATCGGGAGATCGTTGTTGAATTATACCTGTCAACACGCTTGAAAGATAAAAGAAAACACTAGAAGAGACATGTATATACATGTGTGTGTGTGTGTGTGTGTGTGTGTGTGTGTGTGTGTGTGTGTGTGTGTGTGTGTGTGTGTGTGTAAGGAGCGGTTGTGTGGTAAGTAGCTCGCTTACCAACCACATGGTTCCGTGTTCAGTACCACTGCGTCGCACTTTGAGCAAGTGTCTTCTACTATAGCCTTGGGCCGAACAAAGCCTTGTGCGTGGATTTGGTAGACGGAAATTGAAAGAAGCCCGTCGTATATATATATATATATATATATATATATATATATATATATATATATATATATATATATATATATATGATATAGCTTTGTGCATGTGTGTGAAATATGAACAATTACCTGAAAAATATGAGGGCCGGCTTAAGCTTGGAGAGCCAAAGTCGCATATCCAACACTCTAGGAACACACACACACCACCATCAACTAGAAATTCACTCCGCTTGTATAGCCCCGAGCAAATACTCTCCTCAGTGTTGCTACTGAACAACAAAACACATATTTCATCTCCTGTATATATATACCATTATGCTGGGACTGAATTCCGTTTCAAACACCTATTTATGAATTTTCGATGTTTGTGCAACATGGTGCACTTTTGTGACTTCTATATCAAGTGTATTGATCCTGATTTCATCACAGTCACAGAAACATAGGAGATGGTTTCACAGACACCATGAAAAAAATCGTCTAAGAAACCATCTCTCATCATTTTCCCATATGAATAAAAGACACTCCACATCTCTGTCCAACCTCGTCTGGATGCTAAAACAGAATGGAGTAGAATACACAACCCACGGGTCCATTATAAAAAATGCTGCACCATGTAAGCTTCGTTAGTCTCGCTTGGGAATCCAGTCGGATCAGTTGGACACGGTTGTTTTTCGGAGGACCCAATACAGGGTGTGCTTGATGACTCTCCCCTCACGAACTTCCCGAGTACAAGTGAACTAAGAAGATGAAATGTGATGAGGGATATAGAAACGCTATGTGAAGAGTCACCATGCAGCTGTTGAAACAATTGTCAATCATACACACACACAAATATAGGTGAGAAAGCAACAAGATATATTAACATTATGCACTGGGAAAATGGAAAAATACTTTGACGTTTCGAGCCAACGCTCTAAGATTTATATTTTCAATGTTTCGTTTTGTCATTTTAAGATGTTACAAAGTGATTTAATGATCTGAGGACGAATTTGAATGCTACTTCTAACAGACCATTATACAGCAGTAAAATTTCGATAAAGTGTACTAATACTATGACAGAACTAAATGGTGCAATATCATGTTTAATCGAGAATTACATTGTCCGTTATGTTCTTTGTATAAGACATGATGTGAGAGCAGCTTGCTTCGCTAGTTGGCATAGTCATATGATCATGAAGAAAATCTCATGTTGAATGGAAAGGCCAACCGATTTGCACAATAGTAATACTTAAAGGCAAACAATTATTCAGCAACGATACAGTAAGCATATCATACGATTACTCCAACTTCCTCCTTCTTCTGTCTAGCTCTCTCCCTTTAACTCCCTCTCTACCTTTCTCTCTCCTGCCGATTCTTTTGCTTTTTTCTGTTTCTTTTCATCGGAGAGGTGTTTGCTATTTGAGGTGCAGCAAACTAAGAATTATATTATATGACATCAGAGCGTAGTGGTTATTGATAAACTTGTAAGTCATTGTACAGTAATCCCTCCACTATCGCGGGTGTTACGTTTCAAAACCTTCCACAACAATAATTAAAATATAAAAAAATATAATTACCCTTCGGCCGCAGAAACCCGCGATATACTGAGGAGTCCGCGATATAAATTTACATATATTAACCAAAAAATTTCGCGATCTACTGAGTGCGCGATAAGTGGACCGTTATATGGCGAGGGATTACTGTATTACAAAGTGATAACTTGTGTATTTACCAGTGTAAATTATCAGTTGTTTACTTAAAGTGAGATACGAGAGGAGAGGAAAGATCCGCACTATTTACATATTCTTTATTTTTCTTTTATTTGTTTCCGTCATTTGACTGTGGCCATGCTGGAGCACCACCTTTAGTCGAACAAATCAACCCCAGGACTTATTCTTTGTAAGCATAGTACTTATCCTATCGGTCTCTCTTTTGCTGAACCGCTAAATTACGGGGACGTAAGCACACCAACATAGGTTGTTAAGCGATGATGGGGGACAGACACAGACACACACACACATATATATACATACATACATATATATATATATATATATATATATATATATATATAAACGATGAGCTTCTTTCAGTTTCCGTCTACCAAATCCACTCACAAAGCTTTTTTCGGCTCGAAGCTATAGTAGAAGACACTTGCCCAAATCGCCACGCAGTGGAACTGAACCCGGAACCATGTGCTTGGTAAGCAAGCTACTTACCACACAGCCACGATAATTTACACTGGCTATTACACAAGCTATATATAGGTATGTTTACATAAACTAGACTATGATAAATATATGAAATCTAAAATATATCTTTTCAACATTTCAGTGCTTCTGTACCACTATATAGCCTTGTCGGATCTCCGACGAAGCTCTAGAGTGATACGCAAGCACACACCTATGTGTATTACAAAAACAGTTGTAAGCTAAGGAAATTCATAACAATTTCTTGTTACCTTAGCACTACGTCAACGTAACTTAGCAGTTCAGGAAAATTAATCGAAAAAATAAATCAAGAAAGTCATAAATCCTGGAGTCGATTTGCGCAAAAAAAAAGCCTTCAAGGTAATGCTCTAGTATGGCCGCAGTGTGATTCCTGAAACGAATGCAAGACATAGAATAAGAGTTCCAAAATGTCTGATGTTTAACAAAGACATCTTAGCATTTGGCTTGGTGCGAGCTCATGAATACTATATGGCTAAATTAATACAAAATTATCAATAAACAATGTGGTTATCTTGCTGAGTTTGAAATCTGTGCAACAAAGAAGAATTCATGACTACAACAGAGATTTATGAAGTTACAACTTGCAAATAACAAACAGTAAATGCAAACAGACGTGCAGATACATATAGCTGTATAAATGCATTCCCATGAATAAGTAGCCATATGCGTGTGCACACATGCACATCACTACGTATATACACAATTACATACATGCAAATATTAATTATATATTATATATATACATTTAAAATTTATATGTATTTAAATATATTATACAAATGTATAATATATATACATACATATATATATATATATATATATATATATATATATATATATATATATATATATATATATATATATATATATATACATATATTTATGTATATATTTATATATGTATGTATGTATGTATGTATGTATACATACATACATATACATATATGTAATGTACATATGTATGTATGCATGTTTACAGCCACCAACAATAACATACGGCCTGAGAAAACAATCCATGTCTGTCGTAATTCTGTAAAAATATATATGTATATACGTATATGTGTGCGTGTTTGTATATATATATATGAGTGTGTGCGTGTAAACTACATTCCTAGTTGTACACATTCAGAAACAGGTAGTCTAGTGTTGCTAGTCGTCTATTAAATATGTCGTGTAAAATACAAACGATAAACGGTTAGAAAATATTTGCGTTGATCTGTGACGTGACAAAAATTCACCAGATAAAATAAGTGAAGGAACAGATGTTTATTCCATTAGTTAACAGCTGTTTCGTAATCTGTGTGAGTTACATAAGTGGTGCTACATCTTCCCACACATATGTACTCACAATTAAATAAGCATACATGTATTTCTTTTATCTTTTATGTCTTTCAGTCTGCAACCATGGTGTGGCACCGACTTGAAGAATTTTAGTTGGATAAAGCTTTTTTTTTCTTATTCTATCCATCTTTTTGCCGAAGCGCAAAGATTCGGGACGTAAACACTCGAACATCTAAGTTGAGGACAAAGACAGACACGCTGGTGTATATATATATATATATACATATATATATATATATATATATATATATATATATATATATATATATATATATATATATATATATATATATATATATATATATATATATATATATATATATATATATATATATATATATATATATATATATACATATATATACACAACAGGCTTCTCTGAGTTTCCGTCGACCAAATCCACTCACAAAGGTTGGTTTGGCCCAAAGCTATAGCAGGAAATTCGGATCTTTTTTAAAACGGGGGCCACATGTTTCATTAACGAAACACTTTGAAACTTGGATCACTGGTAGAATGTGTCATATAAAACATCTTTTTCTCTTAGTCTTCTTAAAAAAAAAAGAAATCCATAAATTATTCCATGTTAAAGTTGTCGTATTTCTGTAATTTCAACCAATCACTGACGTCCATTCAGCCGATATACATTAAGTGCCGACTACATAAACAAACGATTCTGAAACAATTAACCCTAACCCTAACCCTAACTCTAACACTAACCCTAACCCTAGGGTTAGGGTTAGGGTTGAAGCAAATTTAAAATGAAAAAAGCAAATAAAACGAAGAATCGTTTGTTTATGTAGTCGGCACTTAATGTATATCGGCTGAATGGACGTCAGTGATTGGTTGAAATTATCGAAATAAGACAATTTTTTACATGAAATAAATTCGAATACAAAAATATTTTTCTGTTCTATAACACAAAATAGATAAGTATACGAAGTTTGAAAGTCTTTCGGTACCAAAAGCAGTACGTAAAACATTAATGAAAAATGTGGCCCCCGTTTTAAAAAAGATCCGGAAATTCTTGCCTAAGGTGCCACGTAATGTAATGGGACTGAACCCGGAACCATGTGGTTGGAAAACAAACTTCTTACCACACAACCAAGCTAATTCTTATCATACAACCATAGCCAAATACTCATCCTGGAAAGCGACGAAGAGCCATTTACTATTGATTTCAAATTATCTCAGCATTTTGGGCTTGTTATCGCTGTCTCGAACACATTTGAAGAACGCTTCAGACACGAGAAACCAATACCTAGAATTTGCGTAAACTTTCAACCAATTAGCTAAGTTTGGTTATATCTGCGTTGTAGTGAAAATCGAAATATTCAGCCTTAGTACAACGGTTACAGACAGCACTTCACTGTTGTGGATCTGTAAAACAACATTAATAACAAACATAATATTTCATAGTAATCTAGTTTTACTGAACTTCAACGCAGTGAATCGTATGGAAGCTATTTACATGTTTCGCTATCTCTGATTATGTTTGAAATGAAATTCTGATTCCATATCTTTATTACAGTAAAGTTTACATAAATATAACTATACATATAAGTGAAACTTTGCCAGCCCTCTACACACCTCCTATTCCATACTCTCTAATTAGTCCATATATCATACAGCATTTACCATTAACCACCTCGTCGGAGTAAGGCAGTAAATGTAACCCACACCTCACACCGTCTCAAATATATATAAACCCATTCTCTGAAGTAATTAAATAGAAGTAAATCATATCTCACACGCCTTTTATTTTATATCATTGCTCTCTCAGACAGAAGGAAATAAAAGACACTCATATTTCAGGCCGAGTCTTATATTAGCAGTCTCTCTAGAAGGATGAAATAGAAAATGAAAGTGAGAGAGAGGAGTAGGGAGGACAGACAGAGATGGTGAGCGCCAGACAGAAAGGGTTGTTTCTGCCGTGTTTTATTATGGTCTATTTCACACGTTGTATTGCAACCTAACAATGTTATCTCCCGTCCACGCCAGCAGCCGTTATGTGGTCACGATTTCCAGCAAGGGACTTCTTATATGGTCCTTCTGTCTGCAAGAAACAGCAGCCAAATTTCCGTCAATCATGGTCATACTGTTTTAAATATAGACTACATTGACTAAAATCCTGATAAACTGGGAACATACTACTGTTTGACTAGGACTGACATCCATGTGAAAAAAAACAACAACGGCTAAGTTTAATTCGAGGCAACGCGGAGAGCCATGTATATTGCCACTTGATCTGCTAAAAATAGCAGTGAAATTTATCTCAAATCAAACCTAGATGTTTTACTTTAGGAAAAGACTGTTGGCAAATATATTTATAAAACATACGGGATAATAAAAAAAATGAATGACATAATGGATCTAGGTTAGATTATAACTTAGGTCCTAAGGTGTTGGAACAAATGTCACAAGGTATTTTATTCTCTGCTGTGAAATAAAGACAAACCCAAGACGACGAGCTGGCAGAAGCGTTAACCTGCTGGGCAAAATGCTTAACGGTATTTCGATTGCCACTACGTTCTGAGTTCGAATTCTGCTGAGGTCGACTTTGCCTTTCATCCTTTCGAGGTCGATAAATTAAATACCAGTTGCGTACTGGGGTCGATCTAATTGACTGACCCTCTCCCTAAAAATCTCAGGCTTTCTGCCTATAGTAAAAAAGAATCGTTAGAGAAGATGCTGTTCGTCCGTCTTTACGTTCTGTGTTCAAATTCCGCCGAGGTCTACTTTGCTTTTCATCCTTCTACATCGAAGTACCAGCTGATCCCTGAGGTTGATTTAATTGATTTACCACTCCCCGGAAATGCCGGCATTGGGCTAAAATTTGAAATCAATATAGCGTCTAATGTGAAGATGGGGAGCTAGCGGAATCGTCGCCGCACCGGGATAATACTTAGCGGCATTTCCTCTAACTTTACCATCTGTGTTAAAATGCTTTCCAGGTCAACTTTGGCTTTCATCTTTTCGAGATCGATAAAATGAATACTTCTGAGGTTGATGTAATCAACTTTGCAACTCACCCGAACCTGCTGTTCTTGTCTCAAAATTTGAAACCAATCAATCGACTAAAATTACAATAAATTATGCAGCTACATAGACAAGACGTAGGCTGACTCGTTAAACTGCTTCTCATAATTTTTGAAGCACTCTTTGTTCTGTGTTCAAATCTTGCCGAAATCAAATTTGTCTTTCAATATTTACGGGTGGAATTAGATAAAATACCAGTGAAGTACTAATGCCAATTCTGTTTATTCTCTCTCTCTCTCTCTCTCTCTCTCTCTCTCTCTCTCTCTCTCTCTCTCTCTCACTCTCTCTCTCTCTCTCACTCTCGCTCTTTCTCTCTCTCTGCTATGTAAATCAGTTGTGCTCAAACCTTCGGAGATTTTGGCTGCAACCTCTTTATCTTACCTCAGAAAATCTGCATGTCAAGACAGCGCCCCTTTATGCAATGCCAGCAGTTCAGTACCAAAAGAAGATTAAAAATATTAAAAGTGAAAAAAAAAAAACCCCAGCAAGATAGTAATAACAATTTCTTAACAGTATCTGGGAAGCTACTCACAAGTAGAGTTAATCGACTTGACTAAGAATTCTCCTTCAACAATGCGATAATCACGAAATCACCAGCTAGGAGTCCAGTTACTTCATAAATATTGTCTACTCAACTATTATTTCTTATCGCGCTCTGATATCGTTAATGAGGCATGAAACACTTCATTAGAAACGTATAGCAGATATCAATCAAAGTTCTCTAGTGAGTGAGTCGTGGACAGCAACGTAACGGCTGTTTCTCTCTTGCAGTAATACATACATACACACACACACACACACACAAGCACACACACACACACACACACACTCAGGTATGTATGTTTATACATATACATATATATGTATGGATGTATATATATGTACTTATGCATTTATGTATGTATGCATATATGTGTTTATATATGTATGTATATATATATGTATGTATGTACATATATATGTATGTATGTATGTATGTATGTATATATATATGTATGTATGCATGTGAATGCATATACACACACGCACACATATATATATATAAATACATATACGTATGAATACACATATATATATATATATATATATGAACATATATATGTGTGTGTGCGTTTGTGTCTGTGTGTCTGTGTCTGTATAACTGTGTTTGCGTCTGTGTATGCGCATATACCTGCAATACATACACGTAGGTATATACGAAGAGCAGGACATATTGACAGGAAGGGGACAGGAAGGGGACAGGAAGTGAAAGGAGATAAATTGATGGAATGATGTAGGAAATTTTAATTTGGTGATCAGTGGTATCAAGGAAAGTTTAATCAAGCACCACCTTTGCTACCATCTCCGAGATTCCCTCCATCCATCCCACACTCTCGACACAAAGTGAAGTGTTCTGTTGTTCAACAACATTTTCATTAACCACATCCATTATCTAACCGTAATACGTAAATCAACGGTTGCATTATTAATCTGGTCATTGAGAAATCCAGGGAAAGGAAACTGTAAGAGAAGAAGGTGAGGGGAAGATAGTTAGTGAAAGAGCACAAGGGGAAAGTAAAGAATGAGAGAGAGAGGGAGAGTAAGAGGAAAGAATCTATTGCAGATGACGGTAAGGGAAAGTGGGAAGGAGAAGAGAAAATCTCACCATAATAGAAACATCCGCCAAGGACCGCGTTTAGGGTTAATTACAGATGCGGTCATACAGGTGGGGGGAGTAATCAACAGAAGAGGGCAAATCTGCTACTGATTAAAGTTCACATCGCTATTTAGATTGCCGCTTTAAATGCATTCTACTTGGCCCATGTAATAACCATCTTTGTAACAAGGCCAATATGCAACAGCATTGTATTTTTAAATATCGCAAAAATGCCGGTTTTTGTGTGTGTCTAGACTGCATGGTCTAGTCACAAATGCCAGCAAACTGATTGTCACCTTTCCAAGGCACAAGTGAGGTATACACTTGAACATTACGTTAATTTGTGGCTCTGATACGACACACATAAAATGTTTAAGTATGTGTAAATATATGCATGTATATATACATGTATTGCATACACATATACATAAAACAATGTATATCCATATATATATATATATAGACATACACGTTTTTTTTATCATTCTTGCTCTGTTTATTTTCTCTCTTTCCTTTCTGTTGAAGAGCATAAGCTCGAAACGTAAAATGCTTTTTCATTTTCCCGAGTGTCAAACTAATACACCCGCTAGTTGTTCTTAAAACTGCCTTCGTCTCTTGTTTTCCTATAAATTTCATTCTCGTTTGGTGGCTTATGACTAAACACGCTCACCGGTAACATTTCCAAAATGTTTGCTGCGTCTTACAACCTTCACACACACACACACACACACACACACACACACACACACACACACACACACACACACACACACACACATATATATATATATATATATATATATATATATATATATATATCTTGATTCACCAGAAGCGATAAATTGCAGGACTCAATACACACGTTGAGTATTTTTTTAATACATTACAATTGAAAGGGTCCAATTTCCAGGGTTCAGAGTTACTCGTTTCCAATCATCAACTACAAAACCGAGCCTGGTCTTTACCAAGAAATTATCCCCTGTATATTCCTATGTAGTGGAAATACATTGAGCTCAATACACACACACACATAGGTGTATGTATGTATTGATGTATGTATGCATAGTTTTCGCATGTGGATATCGCACTTTTGTATTTTTAAATATATCCAAAAATTGTGCTGCGTCTCATGCACCCATATTATGGATGAGAGACCGAGTGCGTAGCCCCATTTGTCACAACATTTATTGCTATTGATAAAATGATGAAAATAAGACCAATTATCATAGATGGTCAGCAAAAAGTGAGGGAAATTTCTTTACGCTATGTGAGCAGTTATTCGTAGAGGTCGCAGCATATTATTATATTTCCTGTCTCAACTTACACAGATGTGTTGTACATAATTTAATGACTGCGATACCTCGAAGAAACATTCCTTTCAATTTTTGAAGTGGAAGTTTCTCCTAGCATGACGAAGGTATGTTAAATTTTCATTAGTCTATCAGCCATTTGAAGTGGTGCGTCACCATGGTAATGTTCATCGTAACACAAATCATCACAAACAGAATTCTAGTTTCATATGCTCTCTGATAATTGTCTTGACCAAAATAAAACAACAATACACCTGATCTAAAAGATGATAAAGAAGAGAAACACGTCTGTCGTAACATTATTTAAATGCTACGTGGTATTCAGATATACTGTCACATGTACCGATTCATACATTCCCCTATTCCTACAAAACTTGTTCAAAATATCTTTCAATCGGTGTATGAAGGAAGCCAATAATTGTGTTTTTCTTTAAATGTGCACGGGAAATGGGGGTGCATCTTATGCGAGATTGAGTCATAAACACCGGCAAATATTTATATAAGAATACATATCGGATTTATGGTCTCTGTTTTCCTCTTAATTGAGATGGCTACAAACAAGAAACATAAACATATGTAAGAGTTTATGCTTGATTGTACACAAGTTTATATATATATATATATATATATATATATATATATATATATATATATATATCAGAATATATCTAACGTCGGCCAAACAGTAAGAAAAGACGTTTATCGTATGAGAGAGATCACAAATAACAGATTAAGGACTTATTTCTTTGAAAAAGTTCCATATAGTGAACAGCTTGACAGCTGCATAAATTGAAAACATTTCCTTTTCTCAAGATTAACGAAGGAAACGATCAACTATGAAAGGCAAAACGTAGAATTCATTACAAAAACTGTAACTACAAAACTAAATCGAAAATAACTTCTACTAAAAACAACTTCTTCTGAGCAGATTGCCGAATAACACGTGTGTTTGAAAAACTGAACAAAGAAAGCGCTTACACACAATACGGAAACTTCATTCCAAGACGTTTGTCAATCTATTTTTCTAAAATGTTTCTTTTTTTTTTTTTTTCAATAGTTAATAACAGTTAGTAAATACTTTTGCAAATATTGTGACTGTACCAATTATTTCTGGCAAAAATGTATAAATAAATACATACATATATATATATATATATGTGTGTGTGTGTGTGTGTGTGTGTGTGTGTGTATATATATATATATATATATATATATATATATATATATACACACACATGTACAGATATATATTCATATATATATATATATATATATATATATATATATATATATATATATCTTGTACTGCTTGTAAAGCAGTGTGGTATACGCAGATAAATAACGATAATAGTTTTCCATATATTAAAAAGTAAATAATTTATCGCATTCTCTTCAGAGCTAATAGGGTATGTATCGGGGCTGTGGTGAAGACGTATATCAGATAAAAGGATTACTGTTTAAGATCTAATTTGGTTCAACTATTATTCTTTGGTAGTATAAAATTTTCTCATGCACTTCACTGGGGCACTTGGTACTAATCAATAGAAGTTATATTACCGATACAATCAACAACTTCGCATTCCTGTATGTTTAGTTGGGTTTGGATTACCATATGTACACACATATATATTTATACATGCGTATATGTATGTATATTTACGAATCATTATATATATATACATATATATATATATATATATATATATATATATATATATATATATATATATATATATATAACATTATATATACATATAGATACATACATATACACACGCACACATACATATATATACACATGTATATATATATATAAATATATATATATATATATATATATATATATATATATATATATATATATATATATATATATATAAGCTCATACGCAGATATATTTATGCATGCACTTATATACGTATGTATATATACATACACACACACACACACCCGTGTGTGTGTGTGTATGCATGTGAACCAGTGTGCTTCTAACTCCGCATACATAGATGCAGCAATATATTGTTCGACTCCCTTGTACTTGGGGAACCGTCGAACTGCACCAAAAATAAAACGGTTATAATGCATTTGTACACGAAGACCAAAAACAAGTATTCCTTCTCATTGCCGTCCCCACCCACACACCGCTCATTCCCTCTCTTTCTCTCTCTCTCTCTCTCTCTCTCTCTCTCGTTTCTTCTCTGACTTTCCTTTCTTGTTTCCAATTCATCTTATCTCTCCTTCGTTTTTGCATGTGCCTGTCTCTATCTGGGTGTAGTTGTTCTGGGGCAGGATTCAGTAATAGATAACGAGCGCATTAATGAAAATACTCACAAAAGTGGCAGCAGCAGCAGCTGCAGCGGTAGTAGTAGTAGTAGTAGTAGTAGTAGTAGTAGTAGTAGTAGTAGTAGTAGTAGTAGTAGTAGTGGTGGTGGTGGTAGTAGTAGTAGTAGTAGTAGTAGTAGCAGCAGCAGCAGCAGCAGCAGCCGATTCCTAGATTCGTCGTCTTCGTCACTATCATCATCATCATCATTATCATCATTATCATCATCATCATCATCATCATCATCATCATCATTATTATTATTATTATTAGCAGCAGCAGCAACAAAAACTGTAGTAGTAGTAGCTGCTGCTGCAGCAGCAGCAGCAGCAGTAGTAGTAGTAGTAGTAGTAGTAGTAGTAGTAGTAGTAAACCACCACAGTGTCCCATCTGTCGCAAACGAATTTGGCTTCGCAGAACGGACATAAACTACTTCCTTTACTTGTCGGGAACAGATAGAGATGCCCACTCGTTTCTACCTTATTTGACTCGCAGGAACATTGAGGATGTGATCATTTTTACTGTTCTTTGACTGCAACACTTCTGCAATAAGATTTAACCGTCTATACTTACCTAGAAGCAGCGGGGAATGAGGGCTGTTTATTATTATTATTATTGAGTTAGAGAGCAGTGCATGCCATCAAAGTGACACTGGGGTAAAATATACGAAGCCCATATGCCCATCATGACTACCCGTCTGATAAGGATACACCAGGTATATGCCTCACAACCATATGCGCACGACATGGTGATTTCATATCAAGATTAACAGTGAATGACCTTGCAGGTGGGGGTCTAGTTAAAATTATCGTGAGGTCGAGTAGCCCACCCCGCGCAAAAGGTACCTGAATAAAGGTTGTTTAAGGATGTTGAACGAAACGCCCATGTTTCGAAAGGGGAATTATCAAAACACCAAAGAATTTCTCTCAACACATGGTTATGATGCTCCCCAACTACTTGGTCAGAGATGCACATATCATCAGCCACTAAAGTACATGCTCAAATGGCTACGGTCAAACAACTGACAAGCAAATCTATGGAATTGAGCAGAATATTTACTGTAGCCCATCTTTTATACCAAGACAAAACAATGTACATGATAACACTTCCAATCAGTTAAGATCAGAAGCCATGAGAGCCACTGCCTGGTACTGCATCAAGGCATTTATCATCATTATTGTTATTATTATTATTATTATTATTATTATTATTATTATTAATATAATCATCATCATCATTATTATTGCTGTTGTTGTTATTTTATTTTTATTATCACAGTTTTTTTGTGTATATTTTATACAAAATGAACCAATGCGTAATTTTTATTGTAAGGAGGCTAGGTGCTGTTTGGCCCCTAGTTCTAGCTAATTGTTTCAGCATCAATGATCACTCTTATCGGATTCTTAGATTTTGTCCTTTTAGCAGAGCTGTTCAGCAACCATTGCTTGCAAATATTATGGTAACGGAACATCAAGAATACCTTTTCTATTATGGGATGAACTGCAATACCGTCGCCGCCACCACCACCAAAACGAAAAACAATGTTCGAGTCAGCAGGCTTGTTTGTGCTTTTTCTGTTAGCTAGAAATAGCAACCAAATCCGTTGAATCTGTTTCCACCGTCTTTCAAACTGGTGCATTTGATAATGGGGGCACGGTATTCGCTGTACATAGGAATGTGCAAGTTTGTCATTGTCGAATAGGAATAAAACATACATCTGCTTGACCAAAACTGGCCATGGTTTACAAAGCAGTCCGACAACAATTCTGGTCATTCTATTTCTTAGTTCATTATAATTTCGATATCAATAATTTTCGCTTCTTGCACGAAAAGCCATGTCTTCGAATTTTATCCAAAATATTTTCCATTATCAATTTCAACAGGAAAGCCAAATAGAGAACCAACAAAGGCCTATACGAATGGAATATCAGAGAAATATATAAGAAAAGAATATGAGCGTGTGCGCAAATGTGAATGCTTTTGTATGCTTTACGTGTGTCTGTGTGTATGTGTATGTAACGATTTGTCAGTGTATGTATATATATATATATATATATATATATAATATATATATACATACGTATGTATGTAGATTTTATGAACGAAGATTTGTATCTTTACGTAGTTGTACTTTTATATCTTTCATTTTTTGCTTTTATTTACTTTTCCTGCGCATATTAGAGTAACTTCCCTTTATTCAACAGTTTTTTTTCATAGCGTTTTTGTTTTAACAACTGAAGAGGATGTATTTTAACCCCGGCATCTGAAAATCTGAGTATTATTATGACAACTAACTGATTGTCCTATGTTATATTTTTATAGATAAATTCCTCTAATTACATAATATCGAGGTCTCATTCATTCTTTTGTTGTCATATTATTATTATTATTAATACATACATACATACATACATACATACATACATACATATGAGTTTCAGCTCAAAGGTGTGACCATGCTGGGGCACCGCCGTTTTGCTACACTGTAATCATTGAAAGCCTCCTTTGATATGTGGATATGTGGCATCTGATGAAAAACGGTGTTTGATGTCCTAACTTCATTTACGCCTCCTGCCATAGGTAGGATCATCTGAGACTGTCGACAGGAAGAGATCCAGTTTTGATTTGAAAACACCTATATCCACTTTGTGTAGGTTCCTCAGGCTCTTTGGGAGAATATTAAAAACTTTGTGGTTCCCTGAAACCCAGACTGTTGCAATAACTGGTGGAGCATACATACATACATACATACGAATGACATTCAGCTCAAAGTTGTGTCCATGCTGGGGCACCGCCCTAATTGCGGAACATGCCCCAAACTGTTGGATGGATCAGAATTCCATTTCAGACAAGGACAAATATTCAAAATCAAATCTAACTTCTCTTCGCCTCCCAAAATCTCGTTTACGTAATCAGATGCTCGCGCTGCCATCGAAACTATATTGGCTCAACAGAAAAAAATCGATCCGAAAGAGATGTACGGTCCACAGACAACAAATTTCTTTCCCAAAATATCGCCAAATATACCTCAGTCAACATATTGACGAATGTGCAGAAAGATTACAACCACATTTCTTAATTTTCCCAGTTTATCAACTTGCCTTCTGTATCTCAATGCAACTAAGACTGAAAAAAAAGCTTCATTTATCCAAAAATATAAGCAGAATTAAATAGGAACTTACTCCACCTAATGGTAGATATAAACCATAATAAAGTAGCGAACAATTGAAAAGGTTGCAAGACGCAACGAAATTTAAGAAAAATAAAGGAGATAAGTGGAGATTTTACCGGTGAGTGTGTTAAATTCTAAGGCACTAAAAGTGAATGACTCTCCCCATATACAAAAAAAGCAAAAATATAAAAATTACAGATTTACATCCCTTCTAATGCAAAATAAATGAGTGAACAATTATCTCCCGAAGCAAGATTTTTCACCTCCTAGCAAACTCTGAGTTTAATGAGAAGTGCGAAACCGTTCATAACTTCAATTATGATGAAAGAACAAACCTTATTTTGCACAAAATTGTATATCTCTTAAATGCTGTTAAACAAATCTTGTGTGTTTTTTATCTTTTCTCTTTCTCTCTATCTCTCTCTCTGTCTCTCTCTCTCTCTCTCTCTCTCTCTCTGCATATATATATATATATATATATATATATATATATATATATATATATATATATATATATATATATATATATATATATAAGTTTGTATGTATGTATGTATATATATATATATATATAAGTTTGTATGTATGTATGTATATATATATATATATAAGTTTGTATGTATGTATGTATACATATATATATATATAAGTTTGTATGTATGTATGTATATATATATATATATATAAGTTTGTATGTATGTATGTATGTATGATTTGTAGAACATTAAACATTTTTTACGTCCATTATGAAACCAAAGTTATCTTTCCATACCAATCATCGTCGCATTATCCTCATACATATTTTTTTTTCACATAGAGATGATGGTTAAAGTAGCGACGTTGGACATATCTACTGCTACTCGTTGGTCGTGGCATCGATGTTAATAAACGAATAATTAGAGATTTTTCCAACGCAGTGTTAATTATTATAAATGAACATGGACAATAACAAAATAACAACGACAACAACAATCATTTCATTATTAGATTCAGACAACGAATCAAAGATTATTTGAGATTGTTCGGAGATATCGTTTTGTGAGTGCAATAAATATTATTGATAGCAGCAATTAATCAACGTATCTTAATGGATGGCAATATCTGCCGATTTGACTAAAACAAATAGTTCTGAATTTCTATATACATATATAAGTGCGGACATGTATACATGCATAAATATAGCCATACATAGATATATGTGTATATAGTTATATATATTTTTATTATCACATAATATATAAATATACATGCATATATGTATGTGTTTGTGCATATATAAATATATATTTAGATATTCATATGTATGTATATATATGTGTGTTTGTGTGTATGTATGGTTGTATGGTTGCATGTATGTATGTATGTATGTATGTATGTATGTATGTATGGTTGTATGTATGGGTATGCATGGGTATGTATGTGTGTGTGTCTATAAATGTGCGTTTAAGAATTTTCATTTTATTATGGATGCAATTGTAATTATTAAATCAATAATTCAATTGAAGATTTATAATTCATATTAGAAAGGACGGTGGTAGCATAGAAACTTTAGAGGCATCAGTTTAAGTTTCATTTTGTATTTAATTACTTCTACGAATATTTAATTATAAATCCGCCAAAAGGTCAAGTTGAACTTAAATCTCTCACAGTTACAGATTATTTAAATCAAGACATATTTGTCGTTTTATTGTTACATTGTCACATCCATGTCTGCAGTAGATCCTCAATGGATAAGAAATGCTTACCGTACTTGCCGTTACTAAACGCACTCTTGCATAAGATAAGCCCCTACTTTTTTGTGAAAGAAAGAAATTTAATGTTTCATCATAGTCATTCACTCAGTATCACGCCCATAATACGATCACAGTAGATGTATAGTAATTTTCTGTTTCATTTACGAATACAAACGTACGACTTATAACAATGCAGGATGAACAGAACTCGATTTTTTTTCAGATAGTGAAATATCAGCCTTCATTGGGTTGTCTTCAAATGCTCAGAGGTTATATCCCTTCTAGTCTCATCTCAGAGAAAATCCCTTCTATAGTTGACAGCCATCTTACACCTCTGGACCAATTTCTGAAATTTCATGATTTTTTTCTAGCGGAGGAAACAGCACTAATTTCAGTTTACTTTGCTTGCCTCTTGCACTTTCAAGCTTACCTTTGTGCACAGGTTCAATTTATCCCTTAGCTAACGGGTCCGTTTCGCGTAACAGTCGCACATGTGCACACACTGATGGCCCTCAGTTACACATGTCATTGTCCTAGTTATACCACCTTCCAGTCCTGCATGTGGTGCTCAGGTGTCATCTATAGCTATTTGAGACATACCTGGTGCCCTAGACAAGCATTACTGCTCCGAGCCGGAACAGATCTGGGAACAGTGGTGTCAAAGGAAGAAGTTCACCCTCCACTAATCTCATACCTGTATACGCGTCCTCAATTACGTGCGTAGAGTCTCACCATCGGATGCATTAGGCTTTGCTCAAATTACTACAATTATATCCATCGAACATACAGCTCCTTTTGTTGAAGCCGGTCTAATTAAGCTTACACTTCCGCTTGGGATAGTAAAAGAATAGTAAAAATATTTATATATACTTGGACGCCACTGGAGCTCGAAAGATTGACCGTTATGTAAACCTCCTCGAGGAATGTGTAGACGCAGGCTGGAAAGCGTAGCATTTTCCAATCGATGTCGGGTGTAGAGGATTCGTTGGATACAGTGTGAGACAACTGTCGTTATCTTTAGGCCTAACTCATCATAAAGCAAATAGCACCACGAGCGATATCCAAACTACAATGGAAAAGGCTAGCCACTGGATTTGGTTCAAAAAGAGACGATGAGCAATGGCTAGGAGAATAATGAACTTCATTTGATAACCAATTCATCTAACAAGCGGAGACTCATATCAGTGAGGGGGGGGGGCGGTACACAATGATACCGTCGAGAGGTAGGCCCCAAAACTGCACGCATTCTCTCTAGATGACTCCATACAGTTGTTGGCTTCCGGTATGTGGAGCTTTCTATTGGTAGCATTTGCATGCGCAAGTTGTATGCAAAACAACACACACACACACACATATATATTTATAGAACGCAGCCCAGCTAAATGAAGTTATTCGCGTGTGGTAATTCAGGCATATAATCTAAGTTATACGTAACAAAGATATACAGGTGTCAATTCATACATACATACATATACACATACATACCAAAGTAAGCAAATAAATGAGGAGCAAAGTAGTACTCGATTATTGGAGGTAAAGTAATATACTTTCTTATTTTTAAAGTTGCAAAAACATCACACAAATCTTCTACTCGGGGCTTTCCGTTCCCATTCGCCGGACAGTTTAGATTGAGAATCTGCACTGTCTCAATCTAAAATATCCGTCGAACGGGAACGGAAAACTCTGAGTAGCAGTTTTTTTGAGATATCTTTGTGATGTTCTTGCAGCTTTAGTATTTATAATGTATATATATATATATATTTATTTATTTATTTATGTGTTTCAGCCAAGTGGTTGCGGTCATGCTGGTGCACCACTGTATATATATATATATATATATATATATATATATATATATATATATATATATATATATATATATATATATATCAAACGTAGTGGCAGTAGAGACATAGAGGCATTACTTCACATACCGCATGCGTTTGACACTCTATTTGATATCAATTGGCTGTCAGCGATGATCCCCGTGTGTCCAGCATCGAGGTGAGACATAATATATGTAAACGCACGGAGGAGACGTACAGACATGTCAAATAAAACTATATCTCCGTAGACTGAAAAATTGATGAAGTCTCCATCGATTTTCGACACATTTTATAGTCTCATCAGTGGCGTCTACATCACTTAAGCAATCGCACGCACGCACGCACACACACACACGCACACACAGGCACACACACACACACGCACACACACACACAAACGCACGCGCACACACACACACACACACATACACACATGCACACACTCATATCTGTGTGTGTGCCTGTGTGTGTGTGTGTGTGTGTGCGTGCGCGTGCGCGCGTTTTATCTCGTTTCAGTCATTAGACTTCGCCCAAGCGCTGATATTTATTCTCTCGCTCTTATTTGGCGAACTGGTAACTTACAGAAAATGAAGCACAGCTATACCGGTTGTCAAACGGCGATGGGAGACAAGCATACAGACAGACAGACAGACAAGCAGACAGACAGACAGACAGACAGACAGACAAGCAGACAGACAGACAGACAGACAGACAGACAGACAGACAGACAGACGTGGATTTTGGCTTTCTTGTACTTTTTCGATTGCGAAGACGCAGACAAGGAATCTGGATGTTTCACTGACAATCGCAAGATTGGGGGGGGGGCAAGAAGAGGAAGGAGGAAAGAAGTAGAAGAAGAAGAAGAAGAAGAAGATACGGCATTGCGTCTCTGAGCAAACTGCTTTATTTCACGTTCCCCTCTATCAGTTCAGCTGAAGTAAGTACCAGCCTGGTGCCCGGAAAACTGAAATAGCTCTTTCTCTCTGTAGTTGTAGCATCCTGGATGTTCCACTGGATTAGGTGTTGGAAATCCATTCATGAAGTTGTCTGTCCATGTATAGCAAAGAAAGAGAAACAATTAGAAACAGCATGGTGAATTCTGTAAGGTCTAGCTCGCTTGTGAGTGACGGCTTTGCTGTGTTATGCTATAACGTTTTCATAGAGTTAAATCGCTCAGAAATATGTTTAAATATTTCTTATCGGTTACTCATGTCCTTCATTGGAGTGCAGCTCTGCTGCTGCACCGACTTGAAATGAGTGGACCGGTCACTTCTGTAGCGAGTGAATATATTCGCCACAGAATCTAGAAAACCGGGCTTAGCTTATGTCTCGGAAAGAACCCTTGTTCTTCATAGATATATATGCCTTTCTTTTGCTAGGCTCATTTGCGAACCCATGGAAAACTAACCTCCACCAACTACTCTGCCTATATATTTGTGCACACCCTTGAATGCAGTGTATGCCAATAGGTTTGCAAATCTAACGGAGGCCTCAAAAGGCATTTTAACATCTACAAAGGTCAGTACTTATCTGCAGCTCTTGGTGGTCCAAATCGGATTTGCAATCTATGTGGGCGGGCGTTTTTTCATAACATTGTCTTGTTTAAAAAGCCATATCAGATGCCATGATGGTTCTAAGGTGTAGGTACAGGAGGTAGTCAAACTCTGCATAAAGAGTACACAACCACCGTGTGTGTGTGTGTGTGTGTGTGTGTGTGTGTGTGTGTGTCCATGTACGTATATATTGCCAAAAAAATGAGGGATCATCATGAAGTAGGGATAGATTTTTTGAAGAAACAACTTGACCTCTGCTCTCCGAGGTCCCAGATGAACCTATATTAAGGCAGGAAACGCAAAAGGGGGCAGCAGTGTTGAACATCTTCCTACACCAAAATCTACTCACAAAAGATTGTCCATTAAAAAGGTGATTACTCTGTCAGTGCTCCAGCATGGCCAGAGCCTTACGGCTGAAACGTATAAAGGAGTAAAAGAAAGATTGTATATATGAAATGATTCTTTCATTTTACCTCCCAAATTCACTCTCAATGCATTAATCAGCCCGGAACTACAGTAGAAGGCACCTGCTTAAGGTGCTTCAATGTGCAACTGAACTCGAAACACCGTCGTTCTAAAGAGTTGCTTCTTGACTACACGGCCATACCTGGACCTATATTAGTTTTAGGGACAACTCATGATGGTTATGGAGGCGGAGTACATTAGACTTCTCAATACTTACTGACGATTCTTTACCATCATCAAACAAACCAGTCAATTTTTCTTTTTAACCAAAACAGATTATTTAACGATGGGTTACATTTTTTTTTTTAATTCTAGCATCTACGAGATTCTCATTAATGGCGCAGTATAACTTAACAAATTAGAGCGCGCTAAAGAAGAAATAATTGAGAGATGGATGGATAAAAATGAAGTGTCTGTTTGAGTAAAGATGCAATTTCCTTTATTACTAAGGATAGAGCAGCTGATTACGGTGCTGCAATGGTTAGATTGATGGAACTTGGTAACTTTCCTAATTCAGTTATTAATGTTATCTAAAAGGTGTTTGCTAATTAATGCAATGTTGTTGCGCTTTACCAAATTGATTAATCTCCGTTTCGGACCAAAGTAGAAGTTCAGCTTGCGGTATTTGATGATAGATGATATATAATGTGATCGGGAAAAACATATCGAGGAAGGTACTCTAGCGTGAATGCAGTCCAATAATTGGGGAAAATCAGAAAAACTAAAAGAATTAAAGAATATAAGAAAATTTAAGTAGGTGTACTTGCAGGCGCAGATTGAGAAGCTTGCTTCCCATGCATGTGGTCTTGGATTCAGTTTCACCTTCTGTGCGGTACCTGGGACAAATATTTTCTGATATGACCCAGAGCCGACCAAAGTTTTGTAAGTGGATTTAGAACACGGAAACTGAAAGTTTATTGCATGTGTGTATTTGTGTGTATGTATATATATATATATATATATATATATATATATATATATATATATATATATATATATATATATATATATATATATATATATATATATATATATACATATATTGGAAAATGTGTGAGATCCTTAGTACAGTTAGATATATTTGAAAAAAGAGAAAGTATGACTTCTAATCAGTTTAATTTATATTTAAAAAAAAAATTAATAATATAATTTTTGCACTTTAGTTCATAGATCTAGTTCAATGAAAGTGTATGCACCAAAGTGTAAAATTTATATAATAAAAAAATTAAATTTAACTAGTTAGAACTACCAGTGAAGTCATCCTTTTTCCTTTTTTGAAACACATATGTGTGTGTGTGTTTATATATATATATATATCAGTCCTTTTTAAGAGAGTTCGAGCCGGTCTCTGTTACCACCAAGTCCTTTTGAGCTAAGAGAGTTCCCGGTGTTTGTCAATATGTGGTTGAGCTAATGTGTGTATGTATACATGTATGTATGTATGTATATATGTATGCATTCATGTATGTATGTATTCATGTATGTATTTCATTGTTCAATTTGATATAAAGAGTTCTTGCCAATAGATCCAAGGCTCATTCATTGGAATTTCAACATCAACAGCCGGGTATTTTTGTTTTTATATATTTATGTATATAGGTATGTACCTATATTCGAATCCCGTGGTAAAAGGCGCTATTTCATTTTTGATTCCACGGTCGTTAAAATAAACACCAGTCCAATACTGGAATCTTTAAAGTCGATTATACCCATCTCCCAAAACTGGCGGCCTCGAGAGTACGCGAAAAATAAGAAGCTAGAAAATCAGGCATCACAGAATAGTAAAACTCACATAAGTTATAGAATTCTGGGCGATTTCAATACCCTGAGAAACGAATTGTGTATATTTACGCTATCAACTTTGGATAACAAGACATAACCGGTACGGTTCGTACTTAAATTTAACGTGGAAAAAGTCGTTAGTTGTTGCTTACTAATGGGAAATCAATATTGATACATTCCAAACTGGGTGCCTTGGAAAGTGATGTAGTGTGTCAAATTATACACAAACACAGAAAGAATGACGTAGTGTAGCAGGTACACTCAATGCTTTATAATGACATGACATGTAGGGAAAGGAAATTCATATATGCATATATCTATATATATATATATATATATATATATATCTGTATGTGTGTATGTGTACGAAGAAACATATTTGTATGTGTATATATGTATATATATATATATATGTATATGTATATATATATATATATATATATATATATATATATATATATATATATATATATATATATATATATATATATATATATTTACACGTACATTTATATATTTTATATATCTCTATATATATACATACATACATATATAGATATGTATATCTATATATATATATATATGCGTGTGTGTGTGTGTGTGTGTGTGTGTTTGTATGTGTGTGTGTGAGTGTTTGTGAGTGTGCCTAAATACTTTCGCTTACATAAATATGTTATATTCACCTGCGTAGGTGACCATGTCTGTGCGTGAATGTGAGCATACATGTGCGTATAAGGCCTCGTGTGTGTAGTTCTGCAAGGCCGTGTGTGTGTGTGTGTGTGTGTGCGTGTGTTTGTTCGTGTGCGAGTGTATTTATTGTATACAAGCATTAACAAACGTCAATATATTTGATAACTTCCAAAGTGAAACAGGTGCAGACCATGTGTTCAATTGCACTGCATGCCAGAATAACGCTGCAAATGAAAACCGTATCTTCTTTCTGCGTATTGACAGTTAATTTTCTTATAGTTGTGAATTAATCACCTGATGATTAAATGAGGAAGGAGAAATGAGTGATGGAAGAGAGAAGTCAGAGGGTTAAGTGATAGGGAGAGAGAGAGAGAGAGAGAAAAAAAACTGAGAGGGAGACAAAGAGGGTGAGTAAGTATATACAACGAATGTGTATAGAATCATAGAGAAGCACACGTTGATACAGATATATGAAGAATCGTGCCCAGTATAAGGTTCCACATTTCCACTCCATCTACGAACACGATTATGAGTATGTGTACAGGTAAACACACGCACATATGCATACATGTATGCGTGTGAGTGTACACAAGTGTCTGTGTTTGTGTGCGTGTGTGTACCCCCGCGAACACACACAATGTTAGAATTAATCTAAATATGTAAATACTCAGCAACATTCAAGAATTAAGCAAGGGATAAGTGTTTGTAAAGGTGACTTCATTGGTGCTCTTTTCTTCTTAAGACGGCACGCGGACAGAACTGTTAGCTCGTTACCTTCCAATAATAATAATAATAATAATAATAATAATAATAATAATAATAATAATAATAGCAAGAACACTCAAAGAGCGCAAACCTCCGCCAAGGCAACACCAACCAGATATGGTATTTAAAATGAGAATATCTGAAATAATCTTGGCTGCACTCACAACTGAGAATACTAAAAATGAACCCGACCACTCTCAAAAATTACGTAAAGATAATAAGAAAAATAATCCAGAATCTTTGTCCGGTACCAGATCGATCCCAAAATCTAAACAATTCGTGCTAGTCACGAGGCCAAAGAACCCTGAAAGTTTCATCCGATCATCTACCGGTTCTTGAGATACCTTGTCCAAGTAAACAAACACGACTGAAAACAACACCTCCTTCGCTAAGGCGAAGGTAATAATAATAATGATTATTATAGGTTTCAAATTTTGCCACAAGGGCAGCCGTTTTGGGGTAGGGGTTGAGTCGATTACAGTGACACCCAGGGTTCAACTGGTATTTATTTTATCGACCCCAACATGATGAAAAGTAAAGTCGACCTCAGCGGAATTTGAACTCAGGACGTAGCTACGGGTGAAATATTGCTAACCATTTCGTCCAGCGCACTAACGATTCTGCCAGCTTTACAATAATAATAATATTAATGAAAATAATAATAACAATCAATTATACTGTAGGCACAAGGCCCGAAATTATGGGGGCGGGGGCTAGTCGATCAAATCGACCCCTGTGCGCAACTGGTACTTAATATATCGACCCCGAAATGATGAAAGGCAATGTCTACCTCGGTCGAATTTGAACTCAAAACGTAAAGACAGACGAAATAATAATAATAATAATGATAATAATAATAATAATAATAATAATAATAATAATTCTTAAACATTCACTTGAACAAAACTGTACAAATCCAAATATATGGTACCCTAGGCATAACACCTACATGAACTTCTAACTTGTTGTCTCTTGAGGTCTCTGGGTGAGACTTGGATCCAACTTGTACAAATGCAAAACAAAAGTCAAACATAAAATAATAATAATAATAAAAATAATAATAATAATAATAATAACAATGATGATGATGATGATGATGATGATGATGATGATGATAAGATCAGTAAAAATAACAAGGCCAGCACTGCATAACACACTTTTATTCTAGGGTAGTAAGTGATATTTCGTAATTCCTTGTGTTTGGATAAACACAGAAGATGGTTGATATTTCCTTCAAACTTTACTTTCACGACACGCATAAAGTTATTTTGACATTTGCATTTTTCAATGGGAAACACACGAATTTGAACATTTTCATTCAGGTAAGATTAGAAAGAAAAACCGCACATGAATCATATATACTATGTGTAAATACTTAACGTGTATCTATACTTTAGGTTATATAAAAGTGATTACTATTCTTTTTCTTTTTTTGTTAAATACAAATTCCTTTTCTCTCTCTCTCTCTTTCTCTTCCTCTGTCTCTCTCTCTCTCTCTCTCTCTCTCTCTCTCTCTCTCTCTCTCTCTCTCTCTCTCTCTCTTCCTCGTTCTCTCTCCCCCCTCTCTCTATCTCTCTCTGCCGATGCAAGCAAAAGTTGTAAACATCAGTTTCTACAGCAATTTTTACTTTTTTTATTCTTATAATGCCTCCAGGTAAAATGTAATGATCAGAAGCAAGTTTGATTGCTGACAGGTATGCCGAAATATGCATATTAGCATCACTTATTTTAGCAGATGTTACAACATTTTTGCTCTTGTCTGAGAAAATTGGCCACAGGGATCGGAATATGTCTGGTAAATGCGTTGCTGACTTTTAACACAATTTTTGAGAAAAGCAGATAAACCAATCAACTTCAGGTACAAGAACTACATTCAACTACTAAAACTTGAGGCCCATGTTTCTATATCCTTATTGATATCATTGCCACCGAGGTCCACTTTACATTTTGGGGTCGATAAATAAGGTACCAGTCGAGCATAATGTAATAGGTCCTGAAGGAGCATAATGTAATCCACCTGAAGGCCCCAATATTGTGATTCGTTAAATTTAATTACAGTCACATCGCCGTTGTTTTTGTCTTATTTCCTGCTGTGCCGTTGACCAGCACGTCGGCCACCAAGACGTCTCCAATAACCTCGGCTTTGGACAAAGTCGCCTCCATCTTTATCAGGCCGGGCGAGCAAACTCGCAGCTTGGCATTGGTATCGTCGTAACCTAGGGCGAATCTTCCTCTCCAAGCCAGGTACTGTTAATAATTTTTCGTGCTATTTCTGTAGCGATTATAGTTTCCCCCCCCCCCCACAGGCGTGATTCCTTCAGTGTTTCTGGTAGCGGATTGCTAACTCATCACCAACTTTATTCCTATTTTCGCATCCGAGCTTCACGCGGCGATGGCGGAATTACTGTAGAATTGTCTAAAAAGTATACGACAAATATTCCTGTGACAAACAGTTGTCTGATGGTGTCTATTGCTGTGAAGTATATTAGTCAAGAGAGTGTTAAAGCTATTTTACAAACGCAGACGAAATACGCCTCCGGCTATTTGCATCTAAGTGAGGTATATATGGTGAAAGAAATAAAAATTGCCCATAACTTTTTCACATTATCAATAATATATTACTTGAAAATATTTAGTGGCCGATGGGGAATACTTAAATGTATCAACTCAAGAGATTGAATTTTATTCTGAAACCGGTATAAGTTACAAAATGTTAATATTTCAATATTGCAAAATTCCTATCTTTTAATATCAACTTTATCTTGTTACCTTGCGGACTTATGCACAGAATTTGTCAGCAAGTTTAGTTTGTACGATTATGGTTCCATTCAGAATCTTGATTCTGTATTTATTTTTCATGTAACCTTCAAACATTTATTTCGCTTTGTGCAATATAACGCGTTATACACACACACACACACACACACACACACACACATATATACATATACATATATTTATACCTAAATATATATACACACATATATATATGCATATATATACATATATATATATATATATATATATATATATATATATATATATATATATATATATATATATATATATATATATATATATATATGTATGTATGTATGTATGTATGTATATATCTGTGGTGAGAATGTCGGTATATACATGTGTGTAAATATTTCATTGTGAATAGAAGAGAACTGGAAAGATAAAAGCAGGCTGTCTCTCACCTCTGACATGGCTTTTCCGTCAACGACAGAATAGGCGGAACGAAATATTTTCATTAGTATCGCTGATCACAGTTTTGAATAATAAGTGAATAGGTTGGAGATGAAGCCAAAGAAAGTAAGGAAACCCTTAAATAATTACCTTCAGACCTGCAAAACAGCCAACATATTTCACTTCAATCACACCCAACATGCGTAGAAATGCATACACACACGCACGCGCACGCACACATACACAGACAAACACTAATGTATATATATATATATATATATATATATATATATATATATATATATATATATATATATATATATATATATATATATATAGCTACTTTTATTAAAACTGTAGCTCAGGGCTCGTTTTGCGAGTCGAGTTTCACGCCAATGCGATCATCTGGTGATCCTAGCATGGCTCGGTATTGGTGCATACAGAGACATATTTAATATGTACTCAATGTATGAAGTGTCATTGTTGGGTCCAAGGCCCGATGAGTCTTCCATAGGAGCTAACTTAAAAGCTGTAGTTGGCAGAATTGTTACTGCATCGGGGAAAATGCTTAGAGGTATTTCTCTCGACTTTACGTTCTGATTTCAAATTCATCCAGGGTCGACTTAGTCTTTCATCCTTTTGGAATCGATAAAATAAGCTCCAGTTGAGCATTGGGATCGATATAATTGACTTGTTCCTTTCGCCAAAATTACCGTCCTGTACGAAAATTTTATATCAATATGTGTATGTATGTTATTTTAAATTATTGCGTAACAACTACCATGAATCAAGACGCATGCGTGAATACTGTTGTATTTGAAATTCGGATACGTGTGTGAGCACATACAAATGAAAGGAAAAATTAATGGGGCGAGCGTTTGGAACTCACGTCGTCAAAGTCGATGGAGTACCAATAGTATATTTAAGTAGTATATGTATATGAGTTTTATAATGTTTCGTAATGACTCCCATAGATTAAGAGACATGCGTGAATGCGACGGTATTTGAACAAGAGATACATGTGTGTATATACATGTATATAAGTGTGAATGTATGCATACCCCATGCAATATTAACTCTTTTCAATTGGATTCAATGAGTTGGTGTATTATGCAGCAACGTTGTCTGTCGTAATAAAATGTATTTCTGTATTCCATGTATAAACACCTCAGTATTCACTCATGCTTTTCAAACCATGGGAGTCGTTAGGAAATACTATAAAAAGTACTGACAATTATTATTTGCTAAGGTCAATTTAACTCTCAAATTCTCCACCATCCACCCGCTTAGAAAAAGCCTCCTCTTCGAAACTAATCAAACGACATGGAAAATGTCCGTTCTTTGTTGGTAGCTTCTATAAATTTTTGGCGTTTTCATCGTAAATTCTATATTAGCGGCATGAGTACCCAGAGAGTTGGAAGCAGCTAAATACCATTGCATCAAGTATGATTGTTTCGTGGTAACATTGCTAGTAACTGTGATAATGGCGGCGGTATTCGTCGTCATCGTCATCATCGTCTTGTTAGCGTGTTTCGTGGTAGCTTTGCTTGATATTGCGATAATGGCGGCGGTGGAGATGGTCGTCGTCGTTGTCGTCTCGTTGGTGGTACTTAAATTCACGGAATGCCCAATCAAATGAGCTCTTCAATTCACTGTGGGGTGACACTACGTTTCTGAGGAACAAATAAAGGTTATATTCAATCAAACGTAACATCACTTCACAAAGATGGCGCCGTTTTTCTGTGTCTTAAAATTTGCAATATCTAACCGTTTGTACTCCGTCCCTCTCTTCCCGCCACCTTATTCGTTTCTTGTTCAATTACAAATATTGAATGGATTCTTCCAACAGCTTCCATTATTCACATTTAGATCGTCATCATCATAGTCTAATTCTTCTTTTTCTTCTTCTGTGACTACTACGAGACAGCTACGAACTCTACTGCAACCATCATTACAACTGCTCCTACCACCACTACCACAACAGCCATTCTCGCCACTACTTCTACCAACTCGACCGTGATTATGATGATGATGGCCGACACCGCCACTACACCCACCACCACCACCACCACTACCAACACCACAACTACGCTGGCAGCAACGTCGACTACTACTGCGGCTACTGCTTCTACATCTAATATTACTACTTCTACTCCAATGAGAACGGTTTCAAATTTTGTCACAAGGAGGAGGGAATGAGCCGATTACATCGACCCCAGTATACAACTGGTACCTAATTTATCGACCCAGAAAGGATGAAAGGCAATATCGACCACGGCGGAATTTGAACTCAGAGCATGGAGACGGACAAAATACCGACAAGCATTTCGTCCGGCGTATTATCGATTCTGCTATAACTCCAACAACCAATTCTTCTATAGCCGCCACCACCACCACCACTACTACTACTACTACTACTACTACTACCACCACCACCATCACCACCACCACAACCACCACCGCCACTTCCATTATTACGCCTAATATAACATCAACTACTATTACTCCCATCACTACTACTATTTCTGCTACAGCTGTTGTCACTACGAGTGCTACTACTACCATCACTATTACTACTACTGCTGCTGCTACGACTACTAGAGTTGCAAATATTTAGCACTGTTTCCTTCGAGCTTCCTTTGGCGTTCAATGTTTGTGTGTGTCTCTATATGTATATATATATTTTATATATATATATATATATATATATATATATATATATATATATATATATATATATATATATGTATGTATATATATGAATCTCTGTTGCATAACGAGAAGCGGTTAATTACAGGACTCAATACAAGTGTAGATTATTCTCTAACATATTACAACTGGAAGGCTCCGCTGCACTTCTCTCTGCTCTTTATGTTCTGCGCTCAAATGACACCAGAATCGCCTTGGCTCCCATGTTTTCGAGTGTTACGATAAAATAAGAACAACTTGAATACTGGGATCAATGTAATTGGCTGTCGCCCTCCCCCTAAATTTCAGGCCTTGAACCTACAATAGAAAGAAATATTATGGGCGCTGAGATGGCTGAATCGTCAGTGCGTCGAATAGTTAAAATAAACATCAGAGATGCGTCACACCACGCAGGAACTAAAAGATGTACTCAGAGGGTTTCCGAGTTCTTCTAAATTCATTACAATGCTGGAAACCCTTCCGTATCGCAGGCAGGTATTTCAGGATCACACGATTTTGGCCCCTAAGTACGTACGCTTCAGCTGTACCTTAAGGCATTCCTATCGGCGCTTTATGCCTTCAATTCAGTTACCGCTGAGGCCAAATTTGCCTGTCATCCTTTCGTGATTGATAAAATAATGTATTTGTGAAGTAATGGTGTTGATGTAACCGACGAGTCCCCTTCCGCTCAAAATTGTCGGATAGTGTAAACATTAGAAAGAATTATTAAATTCCTATCCTTCGACAAGCAGGCAGAATCGTTATAACGATATATAGGGACACCGTATTCCGTTACGCAACCATAATAGAAATATATTAAAGGTTTCTATAACTCGATACTCTGTTCTATTGTGTTAACGGTGCTATTACATAAATTTTTTAAGGGTATCTTTATAGATTTTCTGTAAAAATTATAGCCACGCTTGAGTAAACAGCGACTGTGAAACACGGAAAGTCGTTACAAAATCGGGGTCCTGGTTATAATTTCAAAAGAAAATTTCTAGATATGACCTTTAAAATCGTTATGACGTCGGAATAAATGTCTGGCAGAATTTTTTCCAGTTCTGAATTTACTGTTTTAAAACCTTTTCGAGTTCAGTAATGCTTTTATCCTTTGGGGTTCGACGGCATAATGCTCCAGTTACGGACTGAAACAAACTGGTATCTAAACGCACCTCCCATCAAACATTGCTGGCCTCGTGCTTAAATTAGATCAAAGAATTTAACATTTGTTAGTGAAACTACAAAGGGTATCACTTTGCTTTCTTCATGAACAATTGTTAGACGAAGTGCATTTCTTATCAATAGACATACGCACATATAAACACACACACACACACGCGCGCACACACAAACACATACACACACACAGACACACACACACACACATACATATACATACATATATATATATATATATATATATATATATATATATATATGTTCAAAATGAGAAATAGATAGACAGCCGACAACTGATGAAGGGTCGTTCTTTGTATTACTTGTCCTATTTTCCATTTATTTCTCTCGTTGTTTTCGTATTTCATATTGGTAACTGTTGGTGAAATCATATACCCATATATGCATATATATATATGCATATATGTATATATATGGAGTGGGGGTAATATACACACTGATATTTCAATTCTGTAACTAAACAAGCTGTTTCTACAGGAAAGAGGATCTAACGTAGGTTGGCTTCTCGCCTTACAATGCATACATTGCTCCCATATTATTCGTTTTCTGGTATTTTCCTCCTCATCATCGTCATCTTTGCTTTCGTCGTCGTCGATGTCAATTTCAGCAGCATCGCCATTTTTGTGGCTATCGTCGTCATCATCGTCACTTTATCATCACCACCACCACTACCTTCATTATCACCACCAACATCATCATCATAATCATCGTTATCATCATCACCACCACCATCACCATCATCATCTTCATCACCACCACCATCACATTCATATATCGTCATCATCATCACCACCACAAACACCTTCATCATCACCACCACCATCATCATTATAATCAACATCATCATCATCACCACTATCACCATCATTATCTTCATCACCACTATCACTACCACCACTACCACCACATACATATATCATTACCATCAACATCATAATCACCACCACCAACACCACCACCAACACCACCACCAACCCCATCACCCTCACCACCATTACCATCATACATGAAGTCAACCTCATTATAATTAGATTATTTGTCTCTTCTCATTCGTTCCCCTATCTCTTCCTGTTTTTCCTTCATGCGCGACTTCTCTTCCCCCTTCCTCCCATTCCTACCCTACCCTGTCGCCCTTCTTTCTCTTCCTATCCCCCCTGCTCTCTCTCTCTCTCTCTCTCTCTCTCTCTCTCTCGCTCTCTCTCTCTCTCTCTCTCTCTCTCTCTCTCTCTCTCTCTCTCTCTCTCTCTTTCACATTCCCTCCCCTCCCCTTCCACATCATTATATTTATTGTTCACAATCTCATAAAGCATGGTTTAACAATATCCAAAGAAAGATTTAACAAGTCACTGATTCCTCCTCATCAAAGGAAGAGTCACTTAGAAAATTGCTTGTGGGAGGGTGAGAACTGGGTAGGATAGGGGTGGGGAGCGATATTCTGGAAGGTTCTGGATATTCTGGATAAAATCACAACATATAAATAGAATCTCAACACTAAGAACCACTCTTCTACACATCATGTGTAAAATCCAACCACGGAACCTATAGAAGTGCTTCTACATGGTCACTTGTCCTGCTAGAAATAGCAGCTTGAATTTCAAAGGATTGAAGATATAGCCTGTTACATTTTACTTGGATTGCAGCCATGCTAGGCTGACGGTTTCAAAGGTTTGACCACTAGTATTTATATTTTTACCGAACCGCTACATTACGGGGACGTAAACAAACCAACAGCGTTTATCAAGCGGTGGTGGGAAACAAAGACAAACATAAAGACATTCTCATTGGGCTTCTTTCAGTTTCCGTCTGCTAAATCCACTAACAAGTCTTTGGTCAGCCCTAGGCTGTAGTAGAAGATACTTGGCCAATGAGCCACACAGTGGGACTGAACCCGGAACAATGTTGTTCTCATTACACAACCACACCTCTGCCTATTGCTTAAAAATAAAATGAGGAAACAACAAATTGTAGAATGTAGTCCTAGATAAACTGTGTCAGCAATAAGAAATTCTCATGGGGTGATCTTAGGAGGGACATCTATTGTAGCATGAATCTGAATAACAATAAGAAAGAACAGCCATCGAAGGGAATTTTGATTTGCTAGAAATGGTAACCATGCTCCCTTAAATCGTATCATTTTATTTGTTGAAAACAAATGAAATGTTTTTAAGATGTATTATTATGTATAACAGACAGGATAGTCACAGTTGGAATGTCTGTGTACATATAGAAACTCCTTCGAGCCATGTTGAACAATTAGTCGGCAAATGTGTGCACGGATTTGGACCAGAAGATTCTGTTTTAGGAAGATTAGCAGATGCGCATGTGTGCAAGCGATTCATTCTCACTCCACCGGCGTTTATACAAAGGGATAACCATGGCCGAATTGGGGTGGTTTATTTTAGCGCAAGGGCCATCGGAGGCTTTGTTCTGGGAACGAAAATAAAAGGGAACGGGATACTGTACGGAATCTCCCAGACTCTTTTACGTTTCTGGTAATCCTCCACTATCGACCCTGAAAGGAAGAATTGTGAATTTGGCTTCGGTGAGATATGAAACCAGATTTAGGAAAACACAGGGGAGGGCTTCTATCCCAAACTGTAAAAACTCTGTATATTCGCCTACATTTAATATACAGCTAAATGATATCATTGTCAGAACGAACCACTGAGGGAACATGTAGGTGGTTAGTTATACTGCTAGAAATAGCAACCATGACAGCCACAATCAACCATAGTTCCGTTATAGATGAAACATATCATTTGTGTGATGGAGTCCTAAATATAGATCTATGTTATAAAAAGATGGACGAGATGGTATTAGCTTAAATATTTTTCTTCGTAATTCTGATGTATCAGAATTAGCAGGAGGCTTAACAAAATACCAACAACAAAGAAAAACAATAAGCAATCTATGACATATTCCAAGCGTTGTTAAGGTGACCAGTTACATACGACAATTAAACGTCCCTCACATTACATCTAAGATTTTTGAGAAAGAATGACTTGAAATATCGTTGAATTTGACCGATTTTGCTCAGAACTGAAAACCTTTTGATCTTACGACAGCTTGATGGAGGCTGAACTGAGAATAAAGGCAATACTGACGTAGGTGAAATGGTCTAATATCTCAGTGATATTAGATTTTTTTCAGCTACTGTTATATTGCTTTATTTCTGTAAGCCCTACCTAGATTATAACGTATTATTCTAAATCATACGCTTTTATTCCATTGCTTCCGGAACTTGCATTGTCCTTGTTTTTTGTTTATTCGAACAAATCAGTTTTAAAATTGTGCATTTATCTTTTGTCCCTAAGGACGTCGTAAGAGCCTAATATCTTATCATAATTACCTCCATAATCAGCCATAATTTACGTGCAAGGGAGTGTCAAAGCGGCCCATTTATCATTCGTCTCCAAAATAATAGCAGGCTGCAGAAACCAGTAATATAGTCTTTTAACCGTTCATAAGGGCCAGGAGGGTGACATTTTAATCCTTTGTTTATCAGAAACTTCAAGAGGAAGGGACGAAGTTATCCTCCAGCAGGAAGCCTGGTTTGTCTACTTCTAAGAGATTCGGTTACGTTAAAGGCTCCCAAGTATCAAGGTGTGTTCTCGAACGCAATTGCTGATTAAATCTAGCTCCCAAGGTCGCAAAACATAAAAATCCGGAAGAAATAAAAACAAATGCATTGTATTCGGTTTTTGAAAAGACTTCCGCCAATTCGCGTTGCTAATATCTTAATTTATCGACCCCGAAAGAATGAAAGGCAAAGTTTCACTTTGATACGATCTGAATTCAGTGTACAGAGAATGGGAACAGACGTATGCCAGTAATAAACACATGGACTGGTTCTACTTCACTTCTTTGTCTTCACTTGTCAGTTGGTTTATTACTTACCCAATAAACTAATCGATTGTTTGATTACACGTTCGATCAGACAATCAATCAATCAATCACTTAGGTTTGTCGAAGTCTGTTGGTCTCCATTCGCCACCTCGTCAATAACAAGCACTCTCTATTCCAGCTCTGGCTGTCTGATATTAACCTCATAACCATGGAATAGAAAGATAAGCTCACAGAAAGCGACTACAGTTTCTTTTTATCATTTATGTTGACGATTGTCTTTAGCGAATATAATCGTCAAGTAGCAGAAACAACTCAAGAGACAGCACCACAAAGCGAACACGTTTTGCCTCTGGCGCAAAATTTTCGAGACAATATTAAACACATTCGGTAGTATTCAAGAGATAACTTACATCTGCCTTTATTTTAAATATCACATATCTTGTTATCTGTTTCATTTCTTCTTCTTCTTTATTTTAAATTACTTTTGCATTATCCTCAGCAGTTCTTTATCTCTGACGAACACAATTCGTAGAAATTATATAATTAATTTTCAAGTAATTAAGTTTTCAAGTAATTAGGTTTTTCTCACTAATTTAACAATATTAAAATAACAAAAGGGAGAGTGAGAGGGTGGGTGAGTAGGAAAAAATAATGACGTAAATTATGAAAATAACAGGAGCGCTGTGGTTGTGCTCAGTACTATTGCTACTATCACCGTAATTTGTACCTCTACTACTAATGCTGCTACTGCTGCTGCTGCTGCTCCTGCCACTGCATCTGCTATTTTTATCATAGCCACTTACACTAATATTAATACTAATTCTACTACGATTGCTACTACTGCAATAATCCTTTCTAATATAGGCACAAGGCGCATGAGCAAAGAATCATATTTTATCACAAAATATAAATCCCTTTTCAATGCGTCCACCTCGAATGACACTGTTACAAGGGCCTTGGAATAATACCCATGCAAATATTAAAACCGGTATATTCATAAAAGCCACTACCCATGAATTTATTCAGAACAGTTCCAATCACTACTATTACAACCACAACCGGTCACTTTTAGGTCACTTGACCATTTAAGAGGATTCCATTAACATCCTACTACTGTCATACCACTCCCGCATTTTTTTTATTATTCTTTCTCTTCTTTTCCTACTCCCTCTTCTTCTTCTTCTTCTTCTTCTTCTTCTTCTTCTTCTTCTTCTTCTTCTTCTTCTTCTTCTTCTTCTTCTTCTTCTTTTCTTCTTCTTCTCCTTCTGCTTCTTCTTCTTCATCGTCGTCGCCTCCTTTCTCAGATACTACTGCTGCTTAAACAAGTCAAAACCAAGAACTCATATCAAATATTGAGACTACTATTATCTGCTGCCTCGTACCAAGAGCTGACATGAGTAAAAGAGAGAGACAGAGACAGAGAGAAAAAAAGGAAAATATCCCTTGCATTTGAAAACTATGGAAATATTTTTAAAGACTTTTCATTTAATTTTTCCATAATTTAATTGTTTTTCATACTTTGCTCCAAGTTGGAAAAGTCTCAAAGACTGAAACCGGTACTAAAATGTTCTTCCTGATAAACTTACTTTAGCATTTTCTACCTTGTCTTATTTTCCTCATACATATATACTCGTGATCTTTTTCAACCTTCTACATATGTATATATATACACGCACGCACATATACATATGGGGGCTGTATGGGTGGGTGTGTTTGCATGTATGTATATATATATATATATATATATATATATATATATATATATATATATATATATGTATGTATATACATACATATATATATGCAAACACACAATGAATATTTTCGGTAACCATGTGCGATTGTGTTTAAATGAACTGAAATTAGAAAAATGTGTTCCATATATATTCAAACGTGAAGTAAATGTGACATGTTGAGGGGAGATTGAATATAAATGCATATATGTATATATAATTATATGTGTGTGTGCGTGCGTGCCTACGTGTGCTCGAAATAGGGAGGAGATAGACAACCGACAACAAATGAAGGGTTGTTCTTTGTATTTTTTGTATTACTTGTCTTGTTTTCCATTTTTTCTTTCGTTATATGCGTATTTCACTCATTTTGTTTTCGTATTTCCTGTTGTTTACCGTTGGTGACATCCTGTGCCCATACATGCGTATATATATATTATTTATATTATATATATATATTTATATATATATATATATATATATATATGTATATATATATATATATATATATATATATATATATATATATATATATATATATATATATATATATATATGTGTGTATGTATGTATGTATGTATGTATGTATGTATATCTGATATAATCATTGTATTGTGGGTAAAGGCTAACCGTGAGAGACATATGGACCGATATATGCATTATGTTGACAATTAGAGAGCAATAAATAATTATTCTTTTCTACTCTAGGCACAAGGCCCTACATTTTGGGGGATGGGGCCTGTAGATTAGATCGACCCCAGTAAGCAACTGGTACTTAATTTAATTTATCGCCCCGAAAGGATGAAAGGCAAAGTCGACTTCGATGGAATTTGAACGCAGATTGTAAAGACAGGCAATAAGTAATTATTAATAAATGAAATGATAGAATTAGATCCTGCGGTTATGAATAGATGTTGCGCATGCGTATCCATATGTGTGTAAGTACTAATTTTTTATGCGTGTGTTTGTGCGTATGTTTCTGGGTGTATGTTTGCGCTTGTGAAAGTATGGATTAGACTGTGTATTCGGATATGCGGTTATAATATCTAATATAAATTTTAATTAACTTTGATGAATGTAATATTATTTGTATGAATAGCTAAATAAACTAATAAACCTGAATATAAGATGAATGCTAAATGTGGGACACATTTTGTCATAAACAGCCTCCACGCAGTTCTGCATTGAGGTTCAGCAACAGAAACCAAAATTATGCCGAAATAATGGGAAGGCGGCGAGCGGGCAGAAACGTTAGCACACCGGGCAATATGCTTAGCGGCATTTCGTCTGTTTTTATGTTCTAAGATCAAATTTTGCCGAGGTCAACTTTGCTTTTCGGGGTCGATAAATTAGGTACCAGTTGTGTACGGCGTCGATCTAGTCGACTGGCCCTCTCCCCAAATAATTCCGGTCTTGTACCTAGAATAGAAGAGGATAAGCGAAAAATGAAAATCTTGCTCTAGTCTTTTCTATTATAGGCACAAGGCCTGAAATTTGGGAGGAGGGAATGGGTCGATTAGATCGACCAGTTGTGTACTACGTAACTGGTACTTAATTAATCGTCTTGAAAGTAATAAAGGCGAAGTCGACCTCGGCAGAATTTGAACTCAGAACCTAACAACCGGCGAAATACCTTTAAACGTTTTCATCCAGCGTGCTAACACCTGCTCCTATATACATTTTTACAAAACCCACCAAATTAGTCAGTTACATCGTTCTCAGGATTAAATTGGTACTTTATTTTAACTACTCCGAAGGGATAAAAAGCAAAATTGACCCGGCAAGATTTGGGTTCAGAACACGCAGATGAGGAGCAGA